>NC_133476.1:11601410-11746551 GCF_025370935.1 Choristoneura fumiferana | reverse complement strand
ATCCGAGCTGTAAGATTGTAAGGATTTCCTGTATAACCTGGTAGACGCCAATGCAATAACCTTCTTTCGCAAATTGATTTAGGTCACAAGCCATTCGACACGCATCGACACACCTCGATCTTTCACAAATATATCCATCCGGACATGTGGCTTATAGAGTACAAGTGCAAACTATTTTCTTACAGTGCATTTTGCAATCGATACATGGGAACAAAGTTCATATGGATTACCACTACAGCGCGACTCTTACAAATTACAACTGAAACTTCTCAGGCGTATTTATATACAAATAGCGTTTTCGGCACAAGGCTTTGAAGCACACTCGTCTATGTCAATACATTGCAGATTAGGATTTCCAATATAACCCGGAGGGCAAAGACATTCAACGTGCGATCTAGTTTGTTGACAAACAGCACTGAGTCCACAAGATGCTTTGGCGCACGTTATTTGCCTCCTTGGAAGGCATTTAATGTAAGGGTTACCAGTAAAGCTTTTGTCACATTTACAAACATTTATTTGACCATAAACACAATGTGCATTTTCTCCACATGCTGGTTCACAAGCTGTGGTGAAATAGCTGAAAAAAATAAATATTTTTAACATTGAAAGTCAAATAGTAACAAAGCAATCGAATATACATAAAGAAAGTCGTTATACACTTACGTGGCATACATAACAGATCGGGGTTTCCAACGAAGAAATCATTACACACACATCTGCCGCTTTCTTCATTGCACGAAGCGCCTACACCACACACTACGCCTTCGCAGCGCTGCCGGCAGCGGCCCGCGACGCAGGACAGGGTCCCATCGCAGGGCGCGCCCGGCCCACACACGCTCTCTTCTACAAGAGCCTCCGGGGAATGGATTTCCCACCATACCTTCGGGGCAAACGCATGTCGGCCCTGACTTTGATATTATACATTGAGCACGAGAGGCGCATGAAAACGAGTCGCAACCTAAAAATAATTAGTTTTTGAATAAAACCATTGTAAGTTTAATTTATTTAAATAATTATGATTTCAGTTATTATTTACCAGAAATGCACTTTCCGCCTTCAGGTTTGGTGTACCCGGGGTTACAACGACACCATGCTGCATGATTATCGACTTCACAAAACGCATTAGGTCCACATGAGACTCCTCCGCACGGTGATAGACAGGTACGGTTCATACAAGAAAGAGTATTAGGGCACTCTTCGTCTGAACTGCAGAGTTGTTTTTCTGAAGGACCCTCTTCAATAGTACCTAAAGAAGAAGAATATAGAATATAATGAATGTAAAGGTGCTTAAAGTTATAAGCCGTGTCGTCTTCGGTAAGGCTAGCAGTAGCACGACGACAGCTTCTAAGTCCTAATTAATGGAGCTCTAGTTATATGCTCTATTTATATATGTATTTATTTATGTAGGCTGTAAAAATACTGGCATATCACACTAATATTACAATACAATCCACTATTAATTAACAGAATACATAGGTAGTTACCTACAAAAAAGTACGCACAATAAAAAATATATATGTCTACCTATATAGTTTGTAGCTACCTCTGCTTCAATTGTTAAAAGGTATACTTACATCCTGTTTTGTATGGATCTCCAATCATATTTTGGGGACACTCGCATTGAAAACCTCCTTTTTTGTCGTGACAAGTTGCACCATACGCGCATGGAGCACTGTGGCATTCATTTCTATTGGTGCAACCTGTGTAAGGGTCCCCTTCAAATCCCGCCATGCACATGCATCTTGGAGGATCACTTGGCGTACACTTAGCATTTATTCCACACGTAAATCTCTCACAAGGACTCTTGCATTTCTGACCATCCGTAACATCTAAGTAAAACGGCGGTGGACAAACGCATTGGCCTGGTTCGATACATTTCTCATTTGAAAAGCAATCAGAATCACTTATACAGCGTTTTTGATTTAAGCTGCAATGTCCAGTGGTAATGTCTTGTCCATAACCTGAAGGGCATTTGCAGACAAAAGAGCCAATGGTATTAATACACTTAGCATCGATTCCACAAACGGGTTGACCAGCAGTGCATTCATTAATGTCTTCGCATGAACCTTCCCTGTTTTGCAAAAATCCAGCTGGACACGCGCAGTAGCTGACTTCATCTTTGATAACAATACACTCCGCACCTTTTCCGCATTTATTGTTTTTTGAGCAGCCAGATAAAACGCAAATGCCGTCGACTACTTTGTACGGTGGTTGACATTGGCAATGGATATCGTTACATAATTCACATAAATTGTACGGGTTTCCGCTATATTCCGGAGGACATTTGCATTCGTAGCTTCCTGGTAAATTTTTACAAATAGCATTTAAACCACATGGTGAGCGTCCATGTTGAATACATTCGTTTATATCTTCACAATAACCCGTTTCTTTACTACGCGTATACCCTTGCGGACAAATACATACATTTTCAGTATCATGTAATATACATTGCTCTCCTACAGAACATGGATTAGTTTCGCTGCATTCACTGGGCATCTTCCCTGGCACACACCCATCGGAATATGGATCACCTTGAAAGCTACCCGGACATTCACATTGAAAATTCCCTGGTAAGTTTTTACATACAGCTCCTGGACCACACGGATTTGATTTGCATTCATTGATATCTTGACATCCGTTGAGAGATGATGGATTGCCAGTGAAACCAATTCGACAAGTGCATTGAGCTGTTTGGTCGGTCAAAAGGCATTCTGAATTACTTCCACAGTGCAACGTCTCGCAGGGGTCTACAAAAAATAGAATAAACATCAAATGTAAATAAAAATACTAACGTAGAGTGGGACTCGCTGTCTTGACGGTGGCTAATTTTTGCAATAAATAATATTTGTACTGTATTGTATTGTAGCTATGTAATGCAAACCTACTTCAGGCAACCCTAAAAGTCAGTCTGGCAAGCATCAATGTAAATCTAAATTGAATTGTGACTAATGTTAAGCTAGGTTATTCGCATTCGCATGAATACGTCATCAATATTTAAAATGCTTACAAAGAAATTGTCAAAATATCAGAAGAGGAACTTGACCATTCCACATTAATGCCCCTGAATCATTTTTAGGCTTTTATTTCTTAAGTCAGATTTTGACTATACCTCAGATCATTCTAAATGAATTATAATCATTGTTTTTAAGAATGAAATCCATATTGACTCTTTACTTTCATTTTCATTTCATTTTGTACGATATATGAATGTTTGCAGGCTTAAAAATGTGTGAAATGTGTTGCCAATACAATTTTTTTATTTGCCCCAATTGCATGTTGCCAAGTTTTTCTAACGTAACTCTATAAGTAAAACTAAAATTATCGGCTTAAGACAAGGTAAACACAGGCAACTTCTACACCTCAACACAATATGCAACTCGTAAATGAGCATCTTGAAAACTAAAGCGAATTATTCCACAGCGGCTACCTGCTGCAGCGGTTAACACTTTCATTTATTTTTCACTACGTTAATACTCAGGCATATAAATAAAATACCTAAATTACAACGATTCATCCAAACTACTGGATCTTATTCAAGCATTTCGTAGTAATATGTACAAATAGTTTGGATTCGCGTAAATCAAACTATACTTACGTCTACATTCATTGCCCACATTTGGTTCTGGACACAAACACCTTGAGTTTTGATCGCAAATTGAATTTCCAGGACATTCTTTATTGTTTTTACATAATAAAATTTCTGCACAACGCACTCTTGGATCTGGATCAGGTATAGTGCCTTCAGCGCACTCGCAGCTAAATGAACCATCTCTATTTATACATTCTGCACCTACACCACAAGTCCCTTCAATTTGACATTCATCAATATCAATGCATTGTTTGTATGCATCTCCGGTGTAGCCTTCTGGACAGTGACACATAAAACTACCCAAAGTATTTGAACACCGGGCATTTGTACCACAACGACCAACAGGTCCAACCGATGTGTCACATTCATTGATATCGATACAGCCAGCGGCTATGTCGGTTGGGTCAAAAGACCATCCGTCATCACACACACAATATGCTTCAGCGCCGTCTGGTTTACAGTATGCATGATCTCCACATTTAACATCTTCACATGGAGCACGACACTTTACTTTCGGTGGTGAACCCACAAAACCATTGGCACATTCACATTTATAAGATCCTAGTGTGTTGACACATAAAGCGTTTTCTCCGCAAGATGATGTTTTGGTAACACATTCGTCAATATCAATACAAACAGATCCCTTGGCATCGAATCCTTCTTTACAGAAACATTGATTTTCTATGCATTCGGCGTTATTAGTGCAATCAAAATTGGATTTACATAGCGTATTGACGTCAATCTGAAATAATATTTTTTGTTAGTTTGAATTAATGAACCTGTGCACAAAATTAGAAAATGTTTAATAAAGTCGACGTATTTACCTGTTCACAGGCGATTTGAGGGTCAGGTTTGGCTCTATACCCTTGCGGGCAGACGCAGTTGTAGCCGGGCGCAGCGTTCTCGCAGATGGCGTGCGTGCCGCAGGGCCGCTCGAGCGCCTCGCACTCGTCAACATCACGGCAGCCGAGCGGCGCGCGCGCGTCGCCCGTGTACTCCGGCTCGCACGCACACACGAAACTGCCCACCGTGTTGGTACACACAGCGTGCGCGCCGCACACCTTCTCGCTACTCTTACATTCATCCACGTCTGGTGTAACAAACAACTCACGTCTAATTACATCTACCGCTGGCATTCCTCCACTAACGACATACGCACGCTATAGGAACGCCGACGGCCACTACGAAGAGCAAGAAACAGGATGACAGGCCACTGAGGGTAAACAGTGTTATAGTAGTCGACGAAAGTCTGAAGAAGAAACTGAAAGGAAGGTGTTTTTCTAAAAATATTATCACACACGATGGATCCTTCAGTGCCACGTGTTGCCAAAACTCAGTATTGGGCAATGATGTCTTCGGGCGGGAGTCTTTCGTTCGCCGATGCTTTATTTACAGAGTTGCTGAAAATTTGGTTCGTTACATTTGTCGAGAAATGTCTCGATTGAAGTGATAATTAGTAAAAGCGTGAAGCTACCGCGCATTCGGATACGGTAGTGTTCAGCGCGATTCGTTACACGCGACCGTTTTAATACCACAAAGCGTTAGACCACACAGGAGTTGAGTAGGTTAGGATGGGTCAAAGAAAGCCGTTTCGGGTTGTGTCGCTCACCAGTGCATCCGACATCGGGGTCGCCTCTGAAGCCGGGCGGGCAGACGCAGCGGTAGGAACCGGCGCCGGGCAGAGTCTGGCAGAGCGCGCCGCGGCCGCAGACGGCGCGCGCGCACGCGTCCGCCTCGCGGCACGCCACGCGCGGGTCGCCCTCGCTGCCGGCGGGACACGCGCACTCGTACCCGCCCTCCACATTGTGGCAAGTTGCGCCCAAGCCGCACGCTGATCCGCTAGCGCACTCGTCCACATCCACACACTAGTCCAATAAAACAATCCTTCACAATGCTGAGACATTATATATAACACGTAACAACATCATACTTATTTAAAGTAGGTACACTTACTTAGGCATTGACTAAAATCTAAAATGAAACGCACAGCTGAAGCGTCAGCCGCACTTTGTAAACTTCATTTCATTATATTGAAGCAAAATTAATTTACCGAGTTTTTTTTATTCTATCCCATTACATAAACAGCAATTGAATAAAAGCTTGCAAAAATTCAAAGTTTACTTACACCATCGAATGGATTTCCAGTGTAACCGGCTTGACAAGCGCACGTATAATTTCCGGGATAGTTCTGGCAGACAGCATTTATGCCACAAGCTCCAGGACGTCGACATTCATCGATATCTAAATTGGAAAGGAAATAATTCATCGTAGCCCAATAACTGTACTAAATGTGTCAAGTTTCCGCCAAAAAATAATTGTGTATGATGAACTAGCTGTTGCCCGTGACTTCGTCTGGGACGAATACGTTTATTGCTATCCAGTGGGAACTATGCATTTTTTCGCGATAAAAAGTACTTATTATATATTAATATGCTAATCCAAGTTATATATACTATATGTGTGCCAAATTTAACCCAAATTCGTTGATCCGTTTTTGTGTGAGGAGTTACAAACATTCGCGACCTTACTATGAAAGTGGGTACGTTTGTTGTATTACGCTTTCACTCTTGAAATAGTCAATTGATTGTGATGATATTTGCTATGGAAACCCTCCGAAGGTCAGAATCGGATAGTTTTATCCCAAAAAATTGAATAGTTCCCGCGAGCGCACGATAAACGAATTATTCGCAAATGAATTCGCAAGCAACAGCTAGTTTATAATGTAAGTAGGAAAAAACTATTTATCATCGTGTTACCGGCAGCCAGGCTTTTTTTAAGGGAGGTTAAAGTAACGCATTTCTGTAAGTTAACCATGACATTGATTTAAATAATAAACTAAAATTCAGACTGTTAGTTAACTTTTTAACAAAATTATAATTGCCAGCAACGTACAACAAAGTAAATTGACAAGTAAGTGTAAATGACAGCCGACAGATACCTACTTTGATTATTACTTGTCAATTTACTTTGCTTACATTGCAGGCAATTTTAATTTTGTAAGAAAATAAATAAATAAATAAATATCACGGGACAATTCACACCAATTGACCAAGTCCCAAAGTAAGCTTAGCAAAGCTTGTGTTATGGGTACTAAGCAACGGATAATATAATTATATAGATATAGATACATACTTAAATACATATTAAACACCCAAGACCCGAGAACAAACATTCGTATTTTTCATACAAATATCTGCTCCGACACGGGAATCGAACCCGGGACCTCAAGCTTCGTAGTCAGGTTCTCTAACCACTAGGCCATCTGGTCGTCTAAAGAAAGTGAACAAAGTCTGAATTTCAGTTTATTAATTAAGTTAATGTCATGGGTATGTTACAGAAATACGTTATTTTAATCTCCCATAAAAAAGCCCGGCTTCCGATAACACACTGTATAACCACTGTTTTAAAATAGCTATAATATAAGTATTAGGTATATGATATGACAATAAAAGCACCTCGGCACTCTTCTTCACCGTCGCCTTCGAACCCTCGGTTACACTTGCAGATGAAATGCGCCGGCAGATTGCAACACTCGGCGTTTGCCACGCATCGCGATGCAACAGTGGGGTCTTCACATTCATTTATATCTAAAGCAAAAAAGATCATTTACAATTTGATGCGATGGATAACTACACCCTCAACATAAAAGCACAAGAAATAATAGCTTTTGTGCTTACCTCTACAGGTAAAACCATCGCCTGCGTAGCCTGGGAAACAGGAACATTGAAAACTGCCAACTGTGTTTGTGCAGTGGGCAAAAACATCACATGGCCGTTCCTTACATTCGTTTACATCTGCAATGGAATTGTATTATTGAGTAGTTACAATCTCCTATCTTACATCTTATATCTTTGATCGAGCAATTTTTGTACATTTGTTTAGTTATGTACTTTTAGTTACTAACGATTTTGACAAAATTTGCTATGTGGGGGCTTTCTAGAGCGAACAGTCGCTCTAGCTTGATCTTATTTCTAGAAAATGCATGTTTTTGAGGTAGGTACATATATATAACGGTTTTTTTTTTGTGAAAAATTCACTCAATATATCCGGTAATTTCTATTGCTTTCTTCAAATTGTTGGTTCAGTGTATAATAGTGTTTGACATTTAAACTGAAGGTCTAAAGATCAAATCTAGATCAGACGGAACTGCGAGCAGTAACCAGCCGACGTACCTAGGTACTGCATATTTACTTTAAGTACATTATTTTTAGAAAAATTATGTTATAAAAATAATTATATTACTTTTTTTATAATGTATAACAGAGGGCAAAGTTATTACTTACCGGCTTCTTGGCAGTTACATCCCCCGAAACCGTCATTACAATGGCACACTCCGTTTAGACAAGCGCCATTTATACACTGCGCGCCATCTTCTTTGGTACAATCGTCTAAAATAACAAATTATTAATGTGGTTTCGTAAGCATTTTAATGATTTTGATTGCTTCTAATAGAAGCGGATAAGTCCCTTCAAATATATGTGAATGCGACTCTATTGCTTACTAAAGGCAATGGATCGCGTCTGATATTTTACGTGATACATGAGATTTGATAAAAAATGACAGCCTTTAGGTAACTGAAAAAAATTATACTTTGTCAAAATATGCCTGATATTTAGTATTAATTTGCGAGTCTGAATTCTGCAACTGTAAAGTAATGAATATGTACTGAATCGGTTAAGTATGTTCTTGACCGAAAGAGACTCATGAGAAATATCTGTCTGTGTTAATGTTAAACTTTTACGGTTGTAGGTATTAATTGTAATGTATTGTGTAGCAAAATTATAAAGTAGAGTTTATTTAATAAAATAAGATTGTGCAATTTTATAAGACTCACCTGTGCACTTTAGCTCTGATCTGAGCTCGTCGGATGCCTTATAACAGTCTGGCACGCCGTCGCATAATTTTGATAATTCATATAATTGTAATATTTGCGTTGAATCGTTTACTTGACAGCCAAAATAACCGTCTTCTAAATTTAAGAAAAATACTTCTCGTTTTATTCCTAAACCTATTCCATATTGGCCTTGTGTCGCTACCTGTGGAACAATTGAAAACATTTTCACACGTCGGTTGAGTTCAAAACTTCTTTAGAAATAATCGGTATGTTAGCAGATTTCGCTAAAAAAAATGATAATGTTCGATGTATCGTATTTACAAATCATAAAACAAAAATTAAGTATTTGTATAAGTATTTTTTCATTTTCACAGGTAGACTAGTTAATTTCCGTTGTGAAGAATCGCTCGTAATGAATCACCCAATTCTAGAGCTAATGGAGTTTTCATGTATCAAAATTATGTTAAGTGAGATTGTAATATACAATATTGGTATTTCTTAAAATTAGACATTCTGGCCTCGAGTTGCTGGGAACAATGTTAACAACACTTGATTAAAAATAGTAGAGAATACAGCAGTTTACTAAATTAGACAGATTTATATCGCCAACTGTACAAACTCTCCTTTTGCAAACAAAAAAAAAGATTTTGCGTGTTTTTAATACACTTGTGTGAACTTACATTCGCTTAACATAATACCTACATAATACCTATGATTATAAAAATAGCACTTACATTTGTCGTTGTGACTATAAGCGTCCAAACCACTAGCGGTAAGGTGTCTATATACATGGTCTCTGAAACAAAAAGAAACACAGTTATAGAAAGATATTAATTTTTTTGATAAATATTTTACAAGTTTTTTTATTGTTTCAGTATGCAATGATACGAAATCAAAGTAAATAAAACCGGCGTTATAATTTTCATTGTAAATTTGATATAATTACCAACATATGATAAATGTTTAGTAATAAGAATAAAATAACAGATTAATTAACAGATTTAAATATTAATTCAACAATGTATGAAGAACTTTCTTTGTGAACACGTCAATATTTAACGCTTACTTCCTCAACCTTGTATCTACCCGAAATGTATACAACAAATCAACACTCTATCGTACTTACCATAAAGATGATTCTAAAGCAATATTGTGGCCAGATACGAGGTTGTGAAGTAAGTGGTCGATATGTATTTTCAAGGCGGCACCCGTTCACGATAACGTTCGAATTTCAAAAACTCTTTCCAGCCAAGAGGATAAAAAGAGACTTTCCACGCAGATTTCGAAGGATAAAGACAGCTTTTTCGAGCTAGTGAGATGAAAAGAAAAATATTTTTATTTTACCGCTGTCTGCGTTACTGATATATATATTCCTGCCAAACTACAGCTTTCTACTCGTAGTACTAATGGTAACGGACAGACGGACAGACATGGCGAAACTATAATGGTTCCTAGTTGACTACGGAACCCTAATTATATTCTATTATTATTCTTATCCATGTCACGTCATTGTCATATCACGCATAAATGTTTTCTTTCTTTCTTTCTTCTTTAAAAATAGTATTTTATGCAACTGTATCATAATAAGGGCCATTGAGACACGAGTGCGAGTTTATGACATGAGGCTGATTATGCTGTTTATGAATAGTTACATACATTACTTTTTTTATGAGCTCAAACATAAGCAATCAATAAATAATGCATGAATGCTTACATAACGGCTAAAATTATTATAACTTAAAAAATATCATTCATTATAAAGGAAGTCCTTATAAATCGTTTATTGTTTCTTATTACCTACCAACTTAATGTCTGTCTACCGATAGTGATATGTTTCTAGCTATAATTGTGTACCAGCTTGCTATACCTACTTGCGACAAAGGCGAAGGTCATGCCGCGAGGTCAGATAACTGTGTGAGCGGTATTTTGGTATCCAATCACCAATCACTAGGGTGTTATTAAATTCAGGCTATAGGTAGAGTCATTCACTATGACGCGTGCCTTGGTTTTTATTACAATGTCATTAATGTCCAGTTATGACAAAATCACGCGTCTTCGTGGATGGCACTAGATATATCAGCTAATAAATGGCTAGTACCTACTGCGCGGTATATAAGCTTGACATTACATAAATTGTCATGTTTCATAATAGACAAACGATCAACTGTTTCTCCATGAATGGTCAAACTCAAACTCAAATTTTTTGCCTTGATACGAAGTAAAACCTTGCAAGGGCACCGCGAAACTTTAATGTAGAATTTAGTTTAGAGTAGGTACCTAGATATATTATACAAACGTATAATAATCAAATAATAATAAAAAACCGGCCAACCACAAGTCGTACTCACATACCGAGGGATCCATACTAATATGTAAGTAGGTTTCTATGAATATTTAGTGTTGCTAACACTTTCCCTTTTCCAGATAAAATGTAGGATCCCACGAATAATAATGGCAGGGTCATTTCTAGATGGTTACTGATATAAAAATCGGCCAAGAGCGTGGTCGGACACGCCCAAGATAGGGTTCCGTAGCAATTACGAAAAATGAAGTAATATTTTTCTAAGGATTTCGTATTGTGTACGGAATCTTCCAAGTTTAGGTATACATATATCTTAGCAGTTATAATTTTCCTTGTAAATATGATATACTTACTACCATCCTGAATTTTTTCAAATTTTTCCACCCAACAGTATAGATTTTAGAGGGGGTAGGTACGCTCGATTTTAATGAAAATTTGCACTTTAAAGTTGAATATTTCGCAAACGGATCACTGAATCGAAAAATCGTCTCGGCAATCTCCCAATGGTTTTAAAATACCTATCCAATGATATCCCACACTATATATATATATTATATATATACCTAGTCGAGGAAAAAAAACACCCCCACTTTACGCCTATGGGAGGCACCCTAAAAAATTTTTTAGTTTTTTTATTTTACCAGTGTCGGCGTGACTAATGTATGTATATACTTTATTGTACATAAAACACAAAAATAATACAAAAAGAAAACAACAAAACAAAAGAGTACAAAGGCGAACTTATATGTATATTCATGCCAAATTACAGCTTTCTAGTACTAACGGTCTCTGAGTTTAGCCGCAGACGGACAGACAGATAGATATACAGACGGACATACATGGCGAAACTATAAGGGTTCCCAGTTGACTAATGAACCCTAAAAACTATAAGAGTTCCTAGTTGACCCTAAAAATTAAGATGTTCTGGCTTTTCATGGTTGTGCTTTAAGAGCTATCTTCGTATTAAAAGCCAAATTAAAAGTTTCTAGGACAACTAGGAATACCTACCCTGTAGCTTTTGCTTCTTATTGTTATATTTACTAATTATGTGTCATTGCTGTTATAAATAAATTATTTTCTTTCTTTCAATTTTATGGAAACACCTTATTATGGTTTCATAGCCAAAATGCCAGAAACGGAAGCCTTATATTTTTCTGTCCGTCTCTCCGTCCGCCCGTGCCTTATTTTAGAGATCAAATTGTAACTCATAGTCAAAATACCATAAACGGACCACCACGGAGTACCACGTAGTCTACTCGTGACCAAGGCAACTGTAACGTTGCCGAAACGTCGAGGTAAATATAACTCGTGGAAAAATAGCGTGATAAGTCGCGTTTATGGTATTTTGACTATGAGTGAGAATCACGAAAGTTTAAAACAAATTGTAACTTTCAATCTTTCTTTAACGGTCCCCCGACACCGACGACGCTTAGATAAAAAAAATATTACTAGGTACTTATACTAAATTAACTTAGGCTAATTTTTCGGGAAATCAGCATAGTCCCCGCGGGACAGGGATAAACGAATTCTTCGCAGATGAAGTCGCGGGCAACAGCTAGGTAGTGCATAATTATTTTTTACTTTTTAGTTGTCTGTTTTGGCGGCGTTTTTTTTGGCCGTTTTTTATATTTTTGCTGACTTTTTTTTACTAATCTGATCGGCTACCCTCAACGCACGCCCCTATATTAAGGGTTCATATATGGTGGAAGGTGCAAGGATTCTCCCTATATGGTTTTCTGACGCGCTTGAGTAAAACGCAAAATCCCTCTTGGGCTCCCCTACTATAGATCTTTAATCGTCAGAAAGAATAGCAGAGCGTAGCCGACCACTAGCTTGGTAACGTGTAATAACCGATGCGTGTTAACCACTTTACTCGTATGTACCATAGTTAGTGCGATTGCACTTTGCTCAGCTGTGAACCTAACCAATGTCGTTGTCCTAGTTGTCGCGCGCCTACATTGTTCTCTGTTAAAATGTACTCGCAACTGTTATACATATTTTTTAATTAAATAGTATTTTTGGTTTTACGAGTATGCTACGAACAAACAATAAGTCAGGGAGCGTAACTCAGACAGAACAAATTCCACACAAAAAGTGGCCATACCTAAAACCAAAACGACTTATGATTCAAATACGAATCATTTGCGAGGTTGCAAATAGGTGTGCTTGTTGATTGGTTAAAATTTAGAAAGAAAACTGGGATTGGTGTGTTCGCGTGATGCAATGTCAGATGCACAAACTACATAGACCACTGACGTTCAGACGGATCACTTCTTACATCTAATTACGTTTCAAAGACGTCATATATCGAAAACGACAGCTTGTTTTTTTACAAGGTTTTATTTAGTTTCACCTGTCCCGTTTCCTGTCTGTCTGTAATCAAATCTTGCAAGTTAAATTCGACCAACTTCCAGTAGTTGGATTGACTTGAAATTTGGTATACTTATGTAAATTGCGTGACAATATAATAATCTGGCAGTGACATCCTGGTAGTTCGGCCAGGATCGTCTCCACAGGACGGAATTTTTAACGGTTAATGGCATCGACTTGAAATTTGGTATGCTAATGTAGTTTGGGTGACAATACAAGTACAGTCAACAAAAAGTAGTCAGCAAAAAAAATGAAATTTTTACCAAAAACTTATTAAGCGACTTAAGAGAAGGAGGTTTACAATTCGGTTGTATTTTTTGTTTGTTACCTCAGAACTCCGTCATTTATGAACCGATTTGAAAATGTTTTTTATTTTATGTTTTTTCGACAGTTTTCCAATGTTTTTAATTTATTATCCTATTCCTGATAAAGGCAAATCCAAAAACACAAAAAATCATAAAAATTGGCCCAGCCGTTCTTGAGTTGTAAATGGTGTAACTAGTATTACACCATTCGGTCGGGCGTTCGGTTACGTGGGTGCACACTCACCGGGGTTCAGCTGAAAACCAGCGCTGCAGCTCTGGTTACAGGGCTACGGCACATGCTGAGCTGAGTCCTTATGGCATCACACTACAGCACAATATCTCTTATTTTCCTCTCTTCTCCTATTTATGTTTTACTGTGTTTTTGTTGTGATGTAGTGTGTTTTTCAAGTCAATAAATGTTGTGAGTTTGAGTTTGAGTTTATTAGTTATACCATTGACACACCATTGACATCTCATGTGTTGTAAAGTCGTATGACTTTGTTTTATATATACAATATTGATATAGATAGAAGATATATATAGATTATAGAAACTGTTTTTCTTTAATCTCTGGAACAATACCTTGCCACCCAACATCCTTGTTTGTTTGCCCCTAAAACTTAAATATCAATAAAAAGAACGCCTATAGCTCCACAAATTATCTTGCAATATGATGACAAATTTTACTGAGAATTTGCTGTCCTGTTACTGGTTTAAAAGAACGTTTAAAAGAAGTATCTATTGATGACAAGGTTTCTTACGTGGATGACACAGTACCTACCATTACGTAAGCTCCTAAGGTCGCGAGACAGACGCTACGACAATATCAAACACGGAAACCTTGGCATACTCCTCCTTCAATCAATATGTCAAATATAAGACATAAGACATGTTAAGGTGGCCATGATTTATTACATTAATTACATTTATTGAAATCCACATCACATCACAACTGGAGCAGACCAGTTTCAATAATTATGATCAGTCCGATTCTGTACGTTTCAGCCTCTTCGATAGATAGATTCTATGTTTTAGCTTTTATACAGTGTTTGATATTGTACCGCAGAATAAATAATAGATTGTATATAGTGTGAAATGAGTGCGGACATGAGATACTCACGTACATAAGAACTTGTTTTATATTGCAACGACAAATATTTAGCCCTGGCCTACAATAAGTATTGAGTTGTTTACTCGAACTTGCAAATTTATGCGTCTTTACGTCTCTTTAAAAACTTTTCAAGTACAAAACTATGATTACGAAACTTAACTAGCACCTACTAAGCAAGCTCTAGCACAGATTTTAGCTGTAATAATTTTATGAAAACTTACCAAGTAAGGGGACTTAGCGAGGAAACAATCTTACCAAGTATACGAAACATCCGAAAAAACTAAACTTGTAAAAAATTCTAAGAAAAATTGTACCTACTCAAATGTTATACAAATGTTTACCTACTCGTAGCACGAAAATATTTTAAACTGAAAACGAAAGCATCTGAATTCTGTTCCTAAAACTGAACTGCCCAGTCCATTGTATACGAATGAAAAATGTGTTCGATGCCAGAGAAAGTAAACCAATGGCCTTAGTGCAGTATGCTTTACAGAATTAATATCAGTTAATATTTTATTTAATTATCACATAGCACAATCGTCTCCCCTGTATCAGGTCTTACATCACGAACTTGTGAGCGGACTTGTAGAATATGCATTTACGTTTGCGTGTACAAATGTAAGTATCAAATCGAGCGTAAAGTGCGTCCGGGCGGGCGCCCATGCGCTTGCGCCATTCACTTTCACACAGCGAGCTCGCCGCTGGCTGCGAAGCTTTGCCTCGCACAGAAAGTAGGCTGCGAACAATGCCTTTACACCAGTTTCTCTCTTGAGAAAATATTGTGTGTCACATCTTATCAATGTCCGCTAGTCACTCTGTATGCTACAACACAACGTTTTGTTCTAGGCCTGTATTGTTTAACTTTACAAGTGCATTTTTGCTCTTGAATACTTAGATAAATTCTGGTAGATGTTTTTAGAGGCCATCATTTGTTTTTGAAAGTCCATTCAAAATGTCATCTCTTCAATTTAGGCGTCAATTTAATTGCTCTTACCTGATGAGTAGGTAAATCAATAAATTGAAGGTCTCAGATTAAAGGACTTATAGCCAAGACACAAGATTTATTAAATTGCTTACATAAAAAAACGATACAAATGTATAGGTAAGTGTAATTTATTACTACACAGACGTTACTACCCAGGAACCTACCTACTTAGGAACAACGAAAGGCAGTCGCTTAGGCGGAGTTGAGATAAGAATGGGTTGCAACACTTGTAACTGGCCTCAAGGTACTTCGTGTGAGGTAACGGATATTACTAAATTACTTACTTTTGTCGAAGTGAGACTTACATTTTATTCCGAACAGGTTGGAAAATGCCTATTAATTTGTGCATTTGAAATAGTATGCCAACTCACGGGAGATTTTTAGAATCAGCTTAAATATCTATAAAATAGAATTTAAATTTTTTCGTTAGTATGCACCTACTTAGTAAGTGCTTATAATTGGGGCGGTAGGCTTGTGACTCATTTGGTATAGCCACTATATATCGTTAATTAAGGGCGTATCGCGCTTATTAAATTTTAAAGTAAATATTAATTTTAACTGCTAACCCTAAATGGGCACCAGAAGGGCGTGACTGTTAAGCTGATTTCCACTAATATTATAAATGCGAAAGTTTGTAATACTCCATCACGTGAAAACCGCTGAACCGATTTAGATGAAATTCGGTATACATAGTTTGAGTCCCGGGGAAGGACATAGGATAGTTTTCAAACTCAAACTCACAACATTTATTGACATAAAAAACACACTACATCACAACAGAAACACAGTAAAACAAATATGAGAAGAGAGAAAAATTAGAGATGTTGCGCTTTAGTGTGATGCCAAAAGGACTCAGCTCAGCATGTGCCGTAGCCCTGTAACCAGAGCTGCAGCGCTGGTTTTCAGCTACCCTTTGAGTGTGCACCCACGTAAATATACGGTATTATTGTGTTGTGTTTAATGAATTCTACGCGGACGGAGTCGCGGGTAACGGCTAGTAATAAATATCACGGGACACTTGACACCAATTGACCTAGTCCCAAGTAAGCAAAGCTTGTTTTATGGGTATTAGACGGGTTATTTTTGCAGGTATTTTGAGTTGATGTTAAAGCATAATCGATGGCTCTCTGTAGCTATAACGAGTGTTGTCCGGACCATATCGGGTCATTTAGTGATTTCATCGATTAATTCGATTAGTTAGCTGTCAAAGGCTTTGTCTGATTGGATTGGACAACACCTGTAAACTAAGAATAATATGTGTGAGTGAATGAACTGCGATTTTAAATTTTATCTAAAAGTATGTATAGCGGCCATTATTAACTTTTATAGATTTACAAATGGAACAAAACAACAACTAGAAATCAATAATAATTAGATATATACTTATATATTTATAAATCTATAATCTATAATTATTTATATATATTTGTAAATCTATAAGAGTTAATAATGGCCGTTATTAGTTATTATTTTTAATTATAAATATATAATATATTGATATATTTTTTCTGTATGGCTTACTAATTCTGGTGTACAATAAAGAATGATTGTATTGTATTGTATTATATATTATATTTACCAAGCTATATCGGTTGTGGAACTTCTTGCCGTGCCGATAGACTTATCTTCACCTCTCTTTATTTATTATGTTTAGGGAGCACTATATGTCATGTTATAATAACTAGCTACATTCATATCACATAGTTAATTTATATGTTCCTGTATATCTAACTATTTATATTTGTTTTAGATGTGTATTGTATGGTTACATTTTTAATTGATCTAATATCCAGTTGTAAATTGCACAACCTGCTGAAATCTGGTGCTTACTTCTTTCTTGGTAAGGTTGCCTGGAAGAGATTGCTCTGAAGCCATAAGGCTATCTATTGCTTGCCATATCCTGTTATCTATTTTCTGTATCCATTATGAATCATTGAATTTGAAGTATTAGTATAAATAACTATTAAAATAGGTATAGGCAAAAATATGTAATAGCTTCGAAAGCATAAAAAATCAACAAAATTAATGTAATTTTATCTAAATTAGTAATGTTTAGAATTAAGTTGTTGTTGGTTAGAATTTTCATTATTAATCAGTGTTGCAACTATTGTTTTGACCTAAGAGAACGTTTAATATTTATGTCTTAAATAACACGATTTAATTTCGTGAAACACAATTAATGATTACGAATATGAATCTATTTTATTATATTAAGGATTAATTCATTTTATTATGCATAGTCCGATTAGTTGGCTATTAAATGCAAGCTTTTAAAACGTCACTTCATAAACAATTATAAAGAAGTATCAAATTCAAATTCAAATTCAAATGATTTATTCAGTAAATAAGCCGCAATGGGCACTTTTACACGTCATTTTTTAAACTACCAGCGCTTTCGGAAAGACCATCATTGCCAAGAATAATGCGCCGCAAGAAACTTGGCAGAAAGTAATTTTTTTCATAATAATATAATTACAAATAAAATACTTAAAAACTATATTATACAATTAAAGAAAAAAATACAAAAATAATAATAATAAAAATACAGGGATGTATGGGGTCCCTTAGTTACAATACTAAACACTACCTACTTATATCTAAACTATATCTACGTTCAGTGGAAGTGTAGAATGCTTCCACCGTCATAAATTTTAAAATAATAATAACAATAATTTAGTTCTGAAATATACATTTCAGGTCAAGTAACCATTAAGCTTTTGGATTTCAAAGGCAAGTTCACGCCTGCCGGCCGCCCCCAAAGTTAGCTCACACGCACTCATGTCATGCTCTGAAAGCAGAGCGGTACCGAGGGCATGGTATTGCTTCCGTTCCCATAAGCTCTATGGGATCGTCTTGGGAACTTCGACGTCGCGAGCCTGTGACTAGAATTTAAACTAAAAATATAAAAGTTTAAAATCCATAAGCTTAACAATATACAGCCTTAAACATAGCAAGGGGATGTATAAAGTCCCTGAGTTAATAATAAAATTATTATACAGCAAGGGGATGTATAAAGTCCCTATGTTAATAATAAAATTCCTAATCTAAATAATTCAGAGATGTATCAATTAATTAGTAAAGTGATAGTAGCTTGGTTAACGCGAGACTAAACAACCATAATGCCACTCGAACTATAGCTACCCTCGCTCTGCTTGGGTGGCTAAACATCTCGGGTCACTATGGCTTGTTGAACGCGAGACTAAACAACCATAATGCCACTCGAACTATAGCTACCCTCGCTCTGCTTGGGTGGCTAAACATCTCGGGTCACTATGGCTTGTTGAACGCGAGACTAAACAACCATAATGCCACTCGAACTATAGCTACCCTCGCTCTGCTTGGGTGGCTAAACATCTCGGGTCACTATGGCTTGTTGAACGCGAGACTAAACAACCATAATGCCACTCGAACTATAGCTACCCTCGCTCTGCTTGGGTGGCTAAACATCTCGGGTCACTATGGCTTGTTTTAGTCCCTTGTTGAACAATCTACTATTACTTAACTAATTAATTTAATACTTCTTTATAATTGTTTATTTTTACTGCTGATATATTCGTATATTGTAACTACTACAAATATCGATATTGAATAGGTAACTAAATTCGTGACCACGGTGTTTAAAAGTTGAAGTATTATTTTATTGCGTGATTAAACCCCGGGCATGGTAGCTCAGACTTATTAATAGCCATATCACAACAGTAGTACCAGTGTAGTGAAATTAAAATAAACAATGTCATTTTCAAACTTCTATGAAAAAACCGTGTGTAAGTGGGCTTGTTACCAATAACTCGAGTTATAACATTTAGGGGCTGTTTCACCATTCATTGATTAGTCTCAACTGGCGGTTAAATGTGATGCCGTCTCCGTCTATTCGAACAAAACAAATAGAGACGGCATCACGGATGGTGAAACAGCCCCTTAGTAAAAAATTCGGGGAATTTTCACAAGTAAATAAACTGCTGCAACTACAAAAATAATAAACTGCTCTGAGCAGCCATATCATAGACTCAAATTTTAAAAAAATCTAAGTAATATAGCAAGAAATGTTCCCATACCAAACTTATTGGTTGGTTAAATAATACATCGACCATCGAACTCTTTAACACCCCGCATCGATGGACAAATCGATTGCGTGAAACGTTTGGTAGCCGTACCGAGAACGGTACCGGTAGTACATCATGCTAGCGGTTTAACACTTACAATGCTTCTAGCGGACTTTGAATGTTATTTATGACGGGATCTCTGATTCGCATTGAACAGTTGACTAGCTTTTTACTCAAATGCTCTAGAAAGCAGGATTTTATACATATGTGGTGTATGAAGGTATGTATGTTTTACAACAGCTGTGTGAAAATCAGTGTATGTTATGTCAGTAATTACGAACAGCAAGCCGGCTCCAAGTCGAATCCAACAGTTAGGTAAGTACCTTCTTGTATTTTTATTTTTGACAAGGTGTTTTAATGAATTATGCAAATACTTTTCCGAGAAGCTAAGAGGAAAAATGCTTGAACTCCTCAATTAAAAAAAAAATCTGTTGAAGCAAATTTTACAGCAGTTATAAAGTTGCTTAACATTAATGTCTATAGTACCTAACAATAAGCTTACTACTAGAGTAGTGTTCTCTACCTACTAAAAAAAGCCTACGCCCAAGCTTCGCCTATTTAATGGTGACGTGGTTTATGATATTAGCGACAACCTTCACCTTTTTCGTCTCAGTATTACTAATTATTCTAAAATTGAAGAGAGACGCAAGCAGACACAAGCGCTAATAAGAATTCAATAACACACCTATGATTGCGTTTGATGTGTCATCCCCATCATTTAAATGTTAATAATTCAGGATGTAACGTCGACAATGTAAAAAAGAACTGATAAATTCTTCATTCATTAAAAGGATGGATATAAGTTTTATACAGGTAAGTGTTCCATTATATAAAAACCAAAAACCTCACAAAAAGATAACTCGTCGCCAGAGGCTCCTACTTAAAACTCTATTACCATAATGTCCATACACCTACAGTCACGCAACTCAGAAGACTATAGCTGTTGAGAATCGAATAAACAGTATATTCGTATTCGTATTGAGCGCATGTTTGTCATGGAAGATGGATGAGTGACGCGTGAGAGTATGGGCATCGTCATTACCGAGCTATGGAATGGAATGACATAACGGGTCCGCGCGGTCGTGGCAGGCTCGGCGACAGGTGCGCGGGCGCACACCGACCCCCGCCATATGCGGTCTGCGGAATTATCGTTAGTCGCTACCTACGGTTTTATGTCACGTATCAAGTTTTACGACCTATTTATGACCATTATCTAACGAGAAATATCCCGCAAACCTCTAAATACCACCACACTACACTGACACGTTTCGAACTCAACCAGGGTTCATTCTCAGAGCAACACAACCGTTCACCATGCAACCAGGATGTTAGAAATAAAAACTACAAATACTAAACATAGGTAACAGTTCTAACTTTCTTGTAGAATATAACTTTATAGAAGTATGAGAACAAGTAGTGGAATGGAGATAATTTGAGACCCTGAAAGGACATGGGATAGTTTTAATCCCGGTTATAGTTCCCAACACGGGCAGCAGCCTTTTGGTATGGAAATAGTTTAAGACCCTGATAAAAACATACGATTGATTTTATCCTGGAAAATTGTATAGATCCCGCGGGCGCGCGATAAACAAATTCTTTGCACAAGAAGTTGCAGGCAATAGCTAGTATAACATTAAAAATGCGAATGTAAATATAATATGTATGTTTGTTTGTTACGCTTTCACGTTTAAAATATTCAACCGGTCGTCATGTTTGGGACGGAGAGCAACTATTATTTTTTGTTGTTGAAAAACGAAAAGAGGGCTATTGTCAAATTTGCTATTAGATGTATAATTAACAGAACTTATTAGTGTTATTTTCCTTCCGTCCAAGGGTTTTTCTTTTGTTCCTTAACCATAACCATTACTGGGTCTTGAGACATATGTAGGTATGTATGTATGTAAACTCTTTATTGTACAAAAGAAAATTAACAAAATACAACTGACAAACTTTAAGATACTTGTACAAAGGCGGACTTATCCCTTTAAGGGATCTCTACCAGTCAACCTTTGAGTGTATGAGAGGAGAGGAGCAATACGTACATACGTACATACGTACATATAAGATGTCCAAAGATTTTTTATTTAACTTTTTTAGTTTTCTAGGTTCTGTTACTCATGGAGTGGGTGACAGCACTTAGACGATAGCAAATGATGTCCTGCACGACATATCCGTGGACGGCGAACTGTTTCACGAACTAAGTTATTATGTTCCACTCATGTGAACGAACCTGGTTCGCAACTTTGCCAACTTATTATTTATTTATTTATTTATCTTCGCTGGAATTTATTAAAGAACAAGCTGTTTCGTAGCTGCAAGTCCATTCTGTCGTTCGTTATTGCGTGTCCAGTGGATCGGTTTCCCGGTAATTGACTGGCCGCAAGCCATATGGTTATGGCAAGCGTCCTTCAGGAATGCCACGTTGCCACGCTGCGTTGTGTTGGACCAATGCAGGCTTTAGCCCGACTGCAGAAGTCATCTAAGTATCCAAGCTGTTCTAATCGCCAGAGCCTTATTTGTTATCGATGGAAAACACACGCTTATACTCGTACCCAGTGAGTAAATATAAATGCCAGCTTTATGAGAACACATCACATCAACGCATATTTAAATTGCCTGACAATGGTAATAAATTAGCGCCGCAATTAAATCATACGCTATTAACAATTAAATTATTTTTTCGTTATAAAAACCTCCAATTAACATGAGTTTATTCGTAAAGATACCGTGCGAAATAATGTTCAATTCAAAACACTAAAGAATAACGTTTATGGCGAAACGTTAGAAGGAAACATACTTGATGGCTGCTGATTGTAATTAAATGCTTGTGGGAATAAAATGCATTCAAAATGAAGAAATCTTGTGTAAGTGGGTGCTGATTAATAGATGGAACGCCCGTCACATTTATTAAGACGTTTTAGATTTCTAAGAGAAATTACTACAGCGATACGAATAAAACAAACTTTAAAAACGTTACGCAAGTAGCAGCAATAAGTAGATGCTTATCCTTAGGGATATACAAACATATCTCATCTCACTACATTTAAAACAGTATTACTAGTAGTTTACCAAGAAAAGAGAGATCTTACTTATACAATGGCAGTGTAAGTAATTTATTCATTTATGTTAAATCTATGACCAAGGCTGTATTTCACGTCATGTATGTCAATGTGACTTTTCAGTAAAAGTAAATGTTAAGGTACTTAGTTATTTTCTAAAGTTTGAGATTATACTATTAACCGGTTTGTTAAATACGGGAAAGCTACAATTTTGCGTGTAGAATATTTTTTATGTCACGTTAACCTTCAATTTCAAACATGTAAGTATAAGTAAAAAGGCGAATAGGAATATCGAATCGACGGCTCTATTAAATATTAGACAGATCAAACTAAATCATAGCATCACATTGAAGTATTGTAATTTACATACACCTGATTCACTTACGGCCGTACGTAACACCGCAACCTTCATTCATTCATTTTGTAGGTACTGTATTTGGAACATTTTTACTTTTATTGTATATTGTATTGTATTGTCATACGAGTAGTTCTGATATTATTTGTAAGAGTTGCGTCCATTTTGTGCATGGTATGATAAAAAAGTTTTAATTTTTTTTTTAGTTTGCTGACCAAAATTATAAATTCTGCTTACCCTCCGAGTGCTTACCACCGAAATGTGGTAAAACGTGGCGCCTGGGTGCCTTACTGTGACTCACTTAAGTATTAATTTGCTGTACAAAAAAAATTAAGTGCAGTCTCTGTTTGCTAACCATAAATTGCTAACCAACGACATTTTTGCTAAGATTTATCTGTCTGCCACAATATGAATAGGAAATTTGCTAACCAGTTAAATTTACATCATATACAGCTCTTCGTCGCAGTCTTGTGAATAATGGCTTAAACTTTAGCTTAACGCAAATAGTAATTTAACGAATCCACTGTTTTTACTAAGATTTAGCATCCGGTACGGCAAGCCCACGAACGGCCGGTTCGAGGTCACTACACGATACTAACTCAGATTTGCTTTATTTTCGACCTAGGAAGTCTTCAAAAATGATTTATCAGGAATATTTGAAACTTCATTAAATATAATAGAATATAATCATGGTTATGCATGATTAGCGTGGTCTATGTCTTTCTACTATAAAGGTAAACAGTATTTCGTGTTCGTTAACTATACTTAATTATTTAAGATTTTTCTGAATAGCACTTAAGTACAGTGAGATCGACTGAGAAACATCTCTCGAGCTAGGTCTTAGTTAGGTGTTAACTGTTGAGCTTGCGTGTTTATGTAATCTATTGGTATTTTTATTTTAATTATGTTCAATGTCAGTTGAGCAATTACTTAAAGCTATTAGTTCAATGTTTACGGATTTAACTGGCATAACTATAAATTTCGCTAATTTTTCAAGGTTTCGGATTATTCATAGGCAAGCCTGCAAGCATAGCGTTGTTAAAACTTCTAAACGAACAAAGTTTCATGAAATCCAGTTGAGATGAACATGACTCTATACCGGTCAAGTAAGAATTATATTTACGATTTGAGGGTTCCGTTACAAGGTTTGTAACCTCAAGATTATAAGTAGACAATACGTTAAATGGCGTATTCCATATACCTATATCCTAACTAAACGTAACCATTAACCCTAGAGCGGATAAGAAACAACTATTACTACAGTCTGCTTTTGCTTACTATTGTAGCGTACAATAAAGAGTCATTGTACTGCGTATAAACATAGTGTTTCTGCAAGTGATTCACTTCATTCCCTGATGTTTTTGCGAATATTACGGATAAATACATTCTAAAAGTATGTAAAACGTACGAAGTTTCTAATTAGTTTCCGTATAAAAGAAGGGTATTAAGATTTGGAAGATAGTATGCGAGCGGTCTATACTAGAAAGACTAATAATGGAATAGTCGAGTATGATATCGATTAATCTCAAACGGTTAAATAGCACATACTAACTGGTTAAGTAGATACAGCTCCTGTCCAAGACAAATGATTATAATTTTATTTTGCTTGATGTTTAATGTCATCATCATCATGTATATAAGAAACTCGCTGCCAGTCTCTACTGTTGTTGTTGAAGATTTAAGTCACGTTTGTTGTATGAACAGTTATGCATACAGAATCTGATTCTCCTCGGCCAACAGTTGAACGGTTTCTTGCTTGAATATTGTGTATTTGTCTTACTCATGTCCTCTGAGGTTTTGAAATACTTATGTCAACTTATTAAATTAAGTCTTTCACTCCATTTATTTTATATCTTTAAACTAGCAATTTTCTATATTTATTTATATCGAGGAACACTGAAACGACTCTACGATTTGGACGAAATTTGCTTTGTAGAGACTACGAGTACTTGAACAATCGATCTAGCTTGGTCCTATCTCTGGGAAAACGCGTGTTTCTGAGTTATAATGTTTTTAGTCTAAATTACACGCACAATAAGATCGGTAAATAATAATAATAATATGATAATTTGTTTTCTGTATCGCTTACTATGTCTGGTGTACAATAAAGAGTCTTTGTATTGTATTGTATTGTAAATTTGATAGCTCTGTCAACTTGATGGTTCAGGGGTAGGTATAGTGCTGGACTTGTATACTGGAAGTCAAGAGTTCTAATCTAGGTCGAATGCGACTTACTTAGTTTTTTATTTTTTATTTATATAGTTAAAGGTTTACTCTCTCTCTCTCTCTCTCTCTTGCAAGATCGTTAACGTTGGGATTATTTTATCCACCTCCTCCTCCTCGTAAAACTTAACATGCTTAGCACCTTAGGCCTATATACCTATACATAAACAAACAATATGGTTCGATGTAGTTCGGTGTAGAAGGCAACGTCGGTTTGCTGTTGTGTGATTCTCCAAATGAACCTCGTCACCACTGCTCTCGACTAACAATCATAACTAGATCCCTTTAGTCACAGCATTATTCGGATAATTTATTGAATCAGGCGTTACTTTGCGGAGATCCGTCCATATTATTGAACTAAAAACATTTTGCTCACCCGCAAAGCAAGCAAGCAAACGTCTGAACAAAGTAATTGTTTTTAGTTCGGATTTAGGTGTCGTGTGTTGATGTTGACGGCAACCAACGTCAAAACGTCGATCTCCGAGCTACAATGTTCGCATAAGTTATGATTGCCAGCCGAGCGCAGCGTTGCCTTCGCAGACGAGATTTGTTTAGTTTACACACAACTATGTAGTATCAAGAATAACTCTCGTATAACTATTATTGGCTAATCAGTGTATGATATGATAACTCGCTTCATTCGATATCACTTAATTAAATAAAAAAGTAATTGCCTATTACCTCTTTATGCGTAAACCGCTGAGCTCAACCGATTTAAACGAAAATTGGTATGCAGATAATTTGAAACCCCGTAGGGACATAGGATAGTTTTGATCCTCGAAAATAACATATTTCCTACGGCATAGCGGTAAAAAAATTCTTCGGAGACAGAGTCGCAGACGAAAGCTAGTTGTAATTATATTTCGAAGCTATAATAAGTGATACACACGACATAAAAAAATCTACTAGGTATAGTTGTGTAACAGTCTGTTAATTCAATTCAGTACTATATTTATTATTGCAGTCTTAACAAATTTTTAGTAATAATAAAAAGAACTCTACTTGTTAAGACTAATCCTAAAGAACAACAAATCTTTCGGAAAATTAAATCTGAACGATGAAGTTACCAAAAACGTATTGATCAAGGTAACGTACACCCTCAACTAGTATTTACTTAATATTAAAAGAAAATCGATTTCATGCAACCCAAAGAAAGAGCTTTGCTAGTTCAGACGTGGGAATAACATCACATAGGTGTATATAAAATATACACATACATAAATTTACCTACATACACCCCTCTAGCTTGAGTTTAACGTTTACAGTTAATGTGCCCACAAGGTACACCTAAACAGGTTACAATTAAAGGTTGCATCAGAAGTGACGACAGCGCGCTACCGGATGCCGCAGAGGAAAATCAGTTATCCCGATATGGTCAAGTATGTGCCATGTTTTGCGTGCACGCCTTACATAAGAGCACTCGCGAGGCGCCACCTAGTTTAAATGACCGCCGATTTGTAATATTTGTACTTAGAACCGTTCCAATAGTTTCACTTCACTATAAGTTTCTAATAAGATAAGTGACACGGTAAACGTCCTCATTTTTAGACTGTCAAGTATAACATTGTATGAACACTTAGCCCAAATAGCTGCTATAACAACTCATTGAATTAAGTGCGAAGTTTTCCTAACTGTTTTCGATAGTATAACAAGCCGTTTTACAATTACGTGTGACTCAATTTATAATTCTAACAAGAACTGTACACCGTTTTTATACAAGAAAATGGAATCGTTTCCCAGCACTTTGTTTTTGCCTGACAAAAGTTTTGCACGCGAGGAGAGAGTCTCAATGTTATTGAAACGAGTTCAGAGTAAAGTGAACAAATAGGTAGGTGGTAGGTATATGTAGAGAGAATGCGAGCGCGGTCGCGGGGTCGAGTCGTGTGAAGTTGCGACATGGCTCGGTTCAAGTCTGTATAGAGAAAACTATAGCAAGCAGTTCCAACCTTGAGATCATCGGTGAGTGTAGAAGCTATGGTGTGCGGGGCTCATTCCTCCCGGTTGAAGCGATCCGCCTTCCCTCGCCGGCAGGCGAACAGCCGTTAGACAACTCCGGGGAACTCGCAACACACGAAAGTGGTACTTTGTAGCGATACACTGTTGACTGTATAGCTTAAAATCACACTATCACTTCACTACACGCACACTCCAGGGATCGGAGCAAACCGTTCGTTGAACGGGCACTCGACAACGAAGTAGCGACGGCCGATCGGCGGTTAGGCGTTCGGCCAGGGTTTTGGTCGGACAATGACTGAACGCGAGCGTGAAGTCGCAGGCTGCGGCGCGCGCGCACGCCCCCGCCCCCGCGCCGCGCCGCGCCGGCGCCTGCGCCACAGCCTCGCCCTCCGGGTCCCAATGGCCGAGCTTTGGCCGGTCCCGCTCTACGGCTCTACGCTGCACCAGATAATAAAATTGCAAGGGCGCACGGCTCTGAAACTCGTTCGTCAGCTTGCAAAAAATATTGCTCTCGAAGGAGAACAGGGTCTGATGATGGAAATTAAAAATAAAACAAATTAATCGACGTTTAGGACGCTGCGCTGTAGACTGTTTTATGTTTGAAAGTAACGTATAAACAAATTGAAATATTATTTCCCTATATGTTACGTCACATTACCTATGCATTTCTAATATTTCTTGTTTAGCCACAACACAACACACCTGATTGCTAGCATCAGTCTTGAGGACCTAACTTGGATGCGTTCACATTGAATCTCAATCACTTTAATGTTTCAATCGCAAATAAGCGATATATCTGTATCTATATATATATATATATATATATATATATGACAATGAATTACCATTTTCTTTGGTCACGCCATAACTTGAGAAAGACTGTATCGATATTAATCATCTTATTTAGGGTTCCGTATACCTACACCTAAAAGGAAAAAAAGCTTGTTTTTAAAACAAGCAAGCATAGGGTTGCATATTCACGTCGACCAAAGTACTCATCAAGGCGAATCAAACGAGCCGAAACTAGATGCGGTTGCTCGATGTGGTTGTTGGTACCGTAGCCGTACGTTTTACGACCGTAAAAGTAAAAAAATTGGAATTGAAAAAAAATACAAAAAGATTCCAAAAAAACAATCTTACTGGAAGTTGGTCAAATTTAACTTGCAAGATTTGATTACAGACAGTCTAGACAACGGCTCAGGTAAAACTAAATAAAAGCTTGTAATTAATCAAGCCATATGCTACAAACGCAAAATTCGAACTTCGTATCTTTTGCCGTCCCGCTGATGCTAATATTATTTAATACGAAAGTGAAAGGGACGGTACGATACAAACTTCGATTTTCGAACTTCGTGGTAGCCCCTCATGCAGGTCTACTACCACTTGAAGCAGTGAAGAATGCACGCCCTACTTGCGACAGTAAGTCCCGCGTGTGGTATTAATTATGCCTTGTTAGCGTGTGTATATTGTTATGTGTATATTTTATTATATTATTAACTTAGGTACATAGTTTGAATACTACATATATTGTAAGAGCAAAAACATTTATAGGTGGTATGGCTTAGTCAGGGAAAAAATAGACTTCGTTCTAATGTACTTTATTTCCAACGCGATATGTTCCATTCTTCTTTGCGTATAAACCAGCTCTAGGCATCCCATTAGAGCCGCGGCGGAGACGCTCAATGACCATCCTTCGTTTTTTCTCGGTACCAATTACTGCCAGTTTTTCATAATAGCTATTGAAAAGCTCAATTGTAGGTAATAATAGCCGCACAATCGAAATGTGTGTGTTAAATTACATTCCTTTATCATTTAAATTCGGAAAGTGGGAAATAATGATCCATTGTGTACCGGCTAGCGTAAAATTTAATTTAGCAACTTCGGAGCAAAAATTTCGGGTCATGCTTTATACAATACGTGGAATACGTTACACGCTGTTAATGGAGGTATTTTTACCCGACTGCGAAGAAGGAGGGTTATGTGTTTGACGCGTATGTATGTATGTAAGTATTATGTATGTCTATTCCTATGTCCTCTGGTAACTACTCAACGGCTGAACCGATTTTGATAAATGATACGTCATTGGATTTGTCTTAATAACGCGAGTGACAAAGGGTACATTTAATTCTTAAAAAATTTAAATGGCGAATTTTTGGCGCGTAATTGTATGTTTTCAAAAAATGTTTTTTATTCAATTCTATCGAGTGGGATATCAAATTAAAGGTAATAATTAGCCCATTCTAAAAATATATAGGTTATGACCAATTTAATATTCCATTTTCACAGAAAAGTGTGAAATAAAACAATAAATTTTAAAAATCAAAAAACCCGACTGCCCTAAAAAATACTAAAAAGAAGAAAACAAAGACTTGTTTACTAGACAGTGGGCTAGAACTTTGTTAAGTAGCTAACTTACAGTTCAACAGTCAAAAATTCTTACCTGTTGAACTTTAAGTTAGCTACTTAACAAAGTTCTAGCCCACTGGACTTGTTTTCTTCTTTTTAGTATTTTTTAAACCAGTCGGGTTTCTTGATTTTTATAATTTATTACTTAGTAAGTACGTACCAATTTATTACTTGAGAAAATCATAAATTAGGGATATCTCAGTTATGATAAATTAAACAATAGACATTCAAAAATAATAGAAATACTACGTAATTAACCATCTGGAAGGGAAGGCCCTAAAGTCTGTGCTAGTAAATTTTATTTTTAAAACTTGATTAAAGCAGTTGTTGGTCGACCGCAAACAAAGCAGCATATCTTCTGGCATCAAGATGCTAATGTAATGGCTGGGTACCATTATAATAATTTGATATCGCATAAAAACTAATAAAGCAACCATTGTTGTCGGGGACTAAAACCATTACGTAATAAAACAATAAGTTTTTCTATTGCCGCTTGGTTTTTATATTACACAAAAGCGTTAAAATATACGTACCTATATAATAATATAATATAGAATAGAATAGACATGAATATCGCAAAACTTTTCTGTTTCAACGATCATGTGATATTTAATCGACAAAAACTCTGACAAATGAGATGACATCCAATCCCATTATAATAAGAAGGTGCAGTTTGTTTCTATTTATGTAGGAGTTGTGGCTGGAATCTCAAGTTATCTGTTTTAATTTCTGTGCGAACAAAGTCACAGGCAAAAGCTAATGGTTTTAATTATTAAAAATATAATACTCTGGTATTAAAATTCAAATACGGCGGAAGTTATATCAGTAAATCCATTAAAGTATATATACCTCAAAACTTGCTTCAAACTTTTTATCGTTCCATATTTTAGACATAAACGCGCGCAGGCGCAGCGACGCTGGGATAACAAATTAGTTACGGAAACACTCGCTACCGACGGGTCCCGAGACTGATTACTGTTAATTCATTAATTTTAAAATGTCGACATCTTCATGGAGAACTCTATTGTGTTTTTTGACCATCAAAAGGCTTCGTTGTGGGAAGGTGCTTGTTTTTGTACTACGTTATAAAAATAAAAAAAATATTGTTTGTCGGATGCAGGCGTTGCTATTAATAACTTCAAGTGTTTTAAGGACCTTGTTCTTTAAAAATAGGAGTAGCAAAACAAAGGTATGAATGTGCCAAAGCAACTATAATTTATTCGATGGCCAAAGTGTAGTATTAACGCGTAATTGTACTCATTGCGAGTAAAATGTAATAACCAAAGTGTAAAGTAAAAAACACTACCTAGGTACATATTTCTCAAATATTTTCGAAAGGGACCTCTTTTTAAAAAAAATCGTGTCTTAGCCTAGTGGTTTGACTGTTTGTACCTGGGAGGCTACTATGAAATTCGAAAATCGAAGTTCGTATCGTTCTGTTCCTCTCACTCTCGTATTAATAATATAAGCGACAGCGGGACGGTAGGATACGAACTTCGATTTTCGAATTTCGGAGTAGCCCCCCTGAGCTCACCCTTCTTGAGTTTTCGAAATTTGTCTCGAGTTTTTCCAGTGACGGAAGACATGACGCAAACTGCAGTGACAAATATCTAAAGCAACTCAGTGGTATCGGTAAAGTTCCCGATTCGCACTGGGCTCGCGTAGGAATTACACCGTAAGCCTTCTGACTGTGGACTACAGTGGGCCATATGGGGGTAGCTGGAAACAATTACGATCAAACTCTATCTGAGGGCCAATTGCGCGGTCTAAGTTTAAAAAATTAAACAGTTAACAACCTTTGAATAACAGTTCAGCAGTTCCATTCATTTTAACACTATTCAACCCTGGATTGGCACTTAGCACAGTTATATAATTAACTCTGATCTGTTTAAAACTAGCCGTGCTAACTGGCAGAACACAAACGTATTACCTACTAAAAGGTTTAAACAAATGTAGTAATAACTTAGAGAAGTTAAAACATACTTTTTTGTTGTTTTAAATTTTCTTTATCAATATACTCGTACACTCGTATGCTAGTTGTGTGTGGATATGTGGTTTATTTAATAAACCACATATTGTAATCTTACATCACATACGTCACACGAACACACTATTGAGGATAATTTGCTCCGACCGCAAAGCCGACCAAACTTGCGAGCGAGTTATAAATAAATACGTAAGTTGATTTTCTCAGAAATGATCGCTTTCCTTATTTCTGCCTAAGCCAAGTCTTCATCTCTCAGAAAATCTAGTGAGAGTAGATATAGCGCTGCAGGCAAAATAAGCATCACCCATTTCTACATACGTTACGCAAAGACCAATAAAAAACTGATATGTTATTGACATGACAGCGGTTACTTTCACTGGCCCCTAATAGATTCGAGTAACATAATAGCAATCAATCAAAGCACCGATCGACGAGTCGTGAATAACCAGCCATGCGCTTAGAGAGGAAGTTATTGGATTAGAAATAATACCTACATAAATAGTTTCAAGTCAAGTTAGTAGTAAGAATGTTTGGTTCAAGTACAGTTGCCGTTCGCGAACAATACACCAGTAGTAGTACATAATACATTTCTGTGTAATCCTAACTGTAGACTGTAGAGACCGATTGTACTTAACATTAACAGCGGAGTATAGAACCGTTCTTATTTCTAATTCCCAACGGTTTGAATGTGGTTGTTTTCCGCAGTGCGCGGGCGCATAGCGGTGACCGGCTAACGGTCCGGAGGTACTCGCGCCGAGGGCAGCTCCCGGCGGTCTAGTACTCCGAAACTGAGAACACTCGGATCTACGTCATTACCATAACCCGCGCCAGTGTCACGGTCGCAATCACCCGCCGCCACACAAGGCTGCAATAATACGTGTGCACGTAACGTTATGCCATTTAAACACCGCTGTAATACAATTCTCGAGACACTATAGAAAACTCGTTAGGCATAGGTTAAGGATTAAAACAATGTACGAAGGCTAATTACCTTGTAATATTTAAAGGCGAAAATGTTAGCTGCTTTAACATCATGTTTTGCATAGAGGTCGGTAGTGGCATGTTTTTTTTTAACTTAGTGCGAGCCAAAAAACCAGATTTAAGTTTAGTTGATGATTAATACAAATTCGTTTTTGTGCAACATGAACTCAACAGAAATCGAGTTGTTAAAAGAAGTGGATAATAATATAATTAATTTGTTAATAACTTGACGGGTTCACGAAAACGTCAGCCACCCACAAGTCTGTTGAAAGGTTACGTTTTTTGAGATGTTTTGCTTTGTTTTCATAAAGTTATTTAAAAGTTGATTATGTTAGTCAATGTCATTCTTTACATTTGGTCATGAAGGATATGGCATCACTGGTTTCGCTTTCTTACATATTGTAACACATGATTTTGATCTGTCACTTCTGTCTGAATCTCTTGACCTCTGTGTCCGGTCTGCGTACTGTTATTTTCTATATAATTCTAAATCATCCGTTTTACGTGTTATAAGAACATAATCATCATCTGTTGTACCAAAACATCAAAGTCAATAAAGCTCCGTGTCGGATACTTTCCATATTTTATTTCTGAGCCTTTCCACACGCCAACTGCCTGGTTTATCCATCTCCTCTACAGATTAATGAGTATACATAAAAAGTATTCTAAAACCCGCCAAGCGCGAGTCAGAATCGTACAACGGGGGTTGCACACAGATTTGCAGAGCTCTGCTCCTAAGCGAAATATGCTCAGTGAGAGGTCAGATTAGATTGGTTATTAACATAGATAGACAAACGTAAAAAATAAGATTATTAGACTTTTTTACATTTGTGCTTTACCTCCATAGCAAATTTCAAATTTCAGGATTACTGGAAGTACCCTATAGGTTTTGATTCCTTGGCAATTTTCACGCACACCTTTTTTTGGGGATACGCACCCGAAAAATATCAAACGGAATTATTGTCGGTTCTCTGTTGGTCTGTCTGTCTGTCACAGGGCTGTATCACAAGAATCTTGATAGCTAAATAGGTGAAATTTACACATAATATGTATTTTTATTTCGCCTACAATAACAAATAATTTAAAAAAAGTAAAAAATAAGGGGCGTCATACGAGAATTGTATTGTTAACGACTGTACCTACTTTATGAACTCAAACAGGTACCTAAACTTAGCCAGTTTCATTTTTTAGAGATGTACGGACCCCACGGTGTGCAGGTCCAACTCACACTTGACCTTTTCTTCAATGACTATCTTTTGATAGCATTGACTTAGAAGTTTGTTTTTTTTACTGCATCATGGGGTAGCAGACCTGAGGAAGTGATAATAATTTCAACTTGATACCTCCACGCGTTCCTGAGAAAAAGAGTCGTGACACATGGACAGTTGAACAGATACCAAAGTGAATAAAGCTTCCATTTTGCCGACTGAAGTATGGAACCCAATGAACAACAAATGAACACCCATTTATCAAGTTATTAAAGGTCTGGGTGCAGTATCAATTTAGTTAAGCGATAGTGGTTACTTTTTTCATGAAACCTGTATGCAAACTCTGAAGTATTAACAGTGCACAGAAATCAACTGACATACATTTTTGTGCCCTATACATACTTAATTGACGTTAAGATTTAATTCCCATTAAGTCCCAGTTGAAGGTCCAATGCAGCGCATTGTTAATAAATTTAAAACAACTTTTACTTACGAATGCAGCTTCCTTATAAGCGGTGAGGGGCATATCTCCAAGATTTGGCACACTCGCCAGTTGTGGGTGTGATTTCGCCAGTCTGCGCCACTTTCTCCGCGTGTCGCAACAAAACAGTCGCCATACGGTCGACGCATCCGCCGCCGCGACATTTAAAACAACATCCAAATATCAAGGCAGTCCACTTTGTCTTTGCAATAAATTGACAACATTTATAAACATATCTACTAGACTATATACAATTAAAAGACATTCTCCGCTCACTCTGCAGCAAACAACGAACGGCATATGAATCACGTTTTTTGCGAAGGTGTGACAAAAATGGAAACTTGAATTTTGTTGCCATTTCAAATTTTTAAGATGGTTATAACTAGCTCTAAAATAGGATTTTGTAAATTAGCATAGCTTGAAATGATTAGAGCGGCGGCTTAGTGATTCATTGTGATTGAATCAACCTTTACATTCACATTACATTACAGTTTCCAATAAGATTTGAGTGCCACGATTGAAAACGTTTAGGTTGAATGAAATCAAGGCGCGTTTTCATCTCCAACAAAACTCAAGTAGCATCGATGGATTTAAACAACCAGCCAAATGCATGTCGGGCCGCGCGCAGTGAAGGGTTCCGTACTAAGGCGTGGAAAATATTCAATATTACATTTTGATCGACTGTTATTCGTTAACCTCAAAAACCTACCTAGCCGTGACAATTTTCGTTTGAAATTCGTAATATGTGCTACATTTATGTTTTTCTTTCCTCAGGCATTTCCAGCCAATAATCTAGCTTGTAGACGGCTTAGGTAGCACTTTAAAGCTTAATATAGTCAGCGGCACAAAATTTGGCCCACTCTACATACAAAATTACTTATGACACATATATTTTGGGGCCAGATTCTTTGCCGAAAAATGTTCTGTGCTAACTTATATTATATTATAACGCATCTGCAATCCCTCTGGTATTGCAGGTGTCTATGGGCGGTGGTGATCTCTTACCATCAGGAGACCCACTTGCTCGTTTGCCATCCAGTCAAATAAAAAAAAAAAAAAAAAATGTTTTTAAAACACGTTAAAATGGTCACCCACACTTTAGGCTTAGATGAAAAATAAAAATAAATCCCCACTGTATGGCAGAACTACACAATGTTTTTTCTAAATTTTATTTTATCACTTTATTCGTATTTGTTTTCAATCTGCTACGATTCAGACATATGTACATACTTCTTTCACTTCATCAACACTCACTAATCTTTTCATACATACTCGCCAGTTTCGGAGTCTGATCATAGAACGGTCTCCCCTTACAGCATTTCCATTCACACTTACCTCATACAAGGTGCCATACCTACTGAAACTGAAAACATTGGCCCTACATGTCACACAACACGATTGGCAGTGTGACTGCGACCAGGACCTTGCGTGCAGAACTTTGGTAGGCCACTTGATTCCAGCCGTGGGTAGGCAGCGCCGGCGCAGCGCGGCGTGGGCGCCGCTCGTTGCCAACTGACACCTCACGCGCGTGGGCGACGCCCACGTTGCGAAAGCCTTCGCTATTATCTAACTAAGGCGGGTTCCCAAACTTAATTATTTCGCAGTGCACAAGAACATACTCTGTTTCGGCGAAATAAAATGTCCCTTTCAAAGTCAAAGTCAAAATATCTTGATTAATTCAACTTACGCTATAACAACCATTTATTCTTAAATTTGAATTGAATTGAACAACCACTTACTTATGAATGTCAAAAAATTCTACCACCGGTTCGGAAAAACTTCTTTTGAGAAGAATCCGGCAAGAAACTCAACGAGATTTATATATTCGCTGAAAACATGTTACATTTTTTATTACAAGCTTTTATTTAGTTTCACCTATCCCGTTGTCTGTCTGTCTGTCTGTCTGTAATCAAATCTTGCAAGTTAAATTCGACCAACTTCCATTAGTTAGATTGACTTGAAATATGGTTTACTTATGTAAATCGCGTGACAATAAAATAATCTGGTAGTGACATCCTGGTAGTCCGGCCAGCAGGGCTAGTTACTACGAAACTCGAAACTCGAAGTTCGTGTCTTGCGGTCCCTCTTACACTTATACTGTTTAATACGAGAGCGAGAGCGGCACGACACGAACTTCGAGTTTCGAGTTTCGTAGTAACCCTGCAGGATCGTCTGGACAGGACGGAACTCTTCAACGGTTAATATATGGCATCGACTAGAAATTTGGTATGCAAATGTAGTTTGGGTGACAATACAAGTACAGTCAACAAAAAGTACCGTCAGCAGAAAAAGTTTGTATTAAAAATGACTTTTTTACCAAAAACTTATTTATTATTAATTGAATCACTATGCTACGCTACCAAAAAATGGGGAAGGTTTTGAAGACGCAGAGTTAAAACGTACCTAATTCTTTTAATTAATTTGGCCGTCGTAAACTTACATGCTTATTCCACCGTCAGCGCCAACGAATCCAGATGCTACATGCCACCCCCTTTTATAGTCTTCGATCTAACAAATTTATTTCAGTTGATTTATTGTAGACCTCCGCAATACATGAATCTGTCAACATATGTGGCCCACAGGTTGAAAAACACTGCATTCTAGGCATTAGTCACTTCTTTCTGTACTGTTACATTTCAAACTCTTTGCGACCAACTATCATACTAACATAATGCTATAATTAATCTCATTCGTCCATAGACCTTTTGATCGATATTAAAGTAATGTAGGTGGTGTCAAGTAGAACTGTAAAAATCAATGTAGTAATGAGTCATTACCGAAATGTAACGGTCAGTTAGAGACTGTTATATAAATATTTATTGCTCCTGCTATTTATTGCATAATTATACGGTAATTTTGGAGATGTGATCAGGATCAGACCTAAGTCGGTTAATTACAGGCTAGCATTTCGTAGCAGTAATTAGTGTGATACTTAGTAGAGTTTTTTGTTTCAAGTTTTTGTCAATAGTTTACCACAGCTTACCTATATGTAAACTGAACAAGAAATTTAGGTGAAAACTATAAGTAAACCATTTAAGTCTGTCTGCTTCATTGAAAATAAACTACGAAGCTTATGATTATGGTATGAGTGAGGCGGATTGTTAATTGATTAGAAAACAACATATTTGGCCTTTTCACCTTCTACACTTTTATTTGCTAACTTACTTGAAGACATGGCTGAGGTACAGTCGAACAAATTGAGTCAAGACCCAGGGTTGGAACCTTTGTACTATAATGTTATATTGACACTCATACTTTTGTCAAGGAAATCATAGTGAAATTGATTGTTAAAAGGTTCCACCGTGGGTCATGATTAAATTTGTTCGACTGTACAATACTTAATAACAATACATTTTTATGTTTACAAACAACAGGTCTTTAAACATCAACAATTCGCTTAAGGTGGTTAAAGGTTGAACACGAGCAAGAAAAGTAAAACAGGTAACCATTTAACGTACTCGTATTATTATGACATTCTTCCATTTTAATACACTACATTTATTTTACGTATTTTAGACGACCGGATGGCCATGTGAAGCTTGAGGTCCCGGCTTCGATTCCCGGCCAGGCAGATATTTGTATGAATAAAACGAATGTTTGTTCTCGGGTCTTGGATGTTTAATATGTATTTAAGTATAGATTTATCTATATAAGTAAGAATGTTTATCCGTTGCCTAGTATCCATAGTGCAAGCTTTGCTTAGTTTGGGACTAGGTAATTGGTGTCAAGTATCCCATGATATTTTTAATATTTTTTGCTCGTTTTATGTTTATTGTATCCGTAATCGTCAGAACTAGTTAGATTAAATTGTATAAATGATTTTTTTAGAATAAAAATCTGCAACGTAGATAAAAACGCATTCGTAAATTTTACTAATTATATGTCTTATTCTCAGATATTTTACGAAATGTTTAAATACTTAATAACCCAATATTGATAAATAACCAAATACTAGCTTATTTTTTTCATTTTACGCATTTAGGGTAACGATATTTCTTCTGCAATTTAGGCTAGTAGAAAGAAAGATGTTATTTTGTAATAACCCAAGGTACCTATCGTTGCACCCGTTTATGTCTTTTCCTACAAGTACTAGCAAAGTCAAATAATAGTTATTTTCTCAAACATGACATGAAATATTGACGTTGTGTTATGATTAAAGATATTTATTTTCTCAAAAGATTTACAAAAAATTCACTTATAGAGAAAAACAATATTAATTTAACTTAAATCTAGGTAAGAGAAGGTAACCACACAAACATGGTGAACAAAAATCTATGAACTAAAGCGGGTAGGTGGTAATGACGAGAGCAACACAAGTTTTAAACTAAATAACTTGCTAACTGGAGGCCAGTTAAACCAATCTTTGTCATCATCATCACAGCCTATATACGTCCCACTGCTGGGCACAGGCCTCCTCTCAGAACAAGAGGGCTTGGGCCGTAGTTCCCACGCGGCCTAGTGCGGATTGGGAACTTCACATGCACCATTGAATTGCTTCGCAGGTTTGTGCAGGTCGTTGCGCAGCCGTGGTGGCCTAGTGGTTTGACCTATCGCCTCTCAAACAGAGGGTCATGGGTTCAAACCGCGGCTCGCACCTCTGAGTTTTCGAAATTCATGTGCGGAATTACATTTGAAATTTACCACGAGCTTTGCGGTGAAAGAAAACATCGTGAGAAAACCAATCTTTATATAGTTAGTTAATTATCGGTTACTTGTGAGTGGTTTAAACTATTATTACATATTATTATTTATTTTGTTCGTTTTGGGATTGGAAAAAGTCATGAAAGGAGTGATTTGTTGATTTTGAATCCCGAGTAAGCGAAGGGTTCCATAATTGAATCACGAGCGTCAGCGAGTCTTTGGTCTCGTGTGACACATACAATTTTTCACCTCAGCAGCGAGAACATAATTTAAATATAACATAAAAATAAAACCACATTAAAACCAAAAATAAAACCTGTTTACATAACAAACACAATTTTTTCAATATTGGAATCCGATTATTAAGAAACAAATATAATAATCACATTTAAAACCCTTACTTCAAAAATGATATGTACAGTCGCGATAACATCATTAAAAAGTCACCAGAAAGTTAAGAATGCCAAACATTGTTCAAAAGCGGTAAGAATAATGGTTTTGAATTGGGAACGAAAAAGTGTCCAGTAGGTACAATAATGATCACATTACAGTAGTTAATCTTTACAAGAAATTAAACAAAAATAAATAACATTTAAGCAACAAAATACGCGTATTTTAATTTATTTAATAGTCATTCCTAGTAACTAAGGTTTTTATTTTCCGTCGAGTTTATACAAATCTCATACTCATAACATGCATTTTAATTTGAATTTAGAAATTCTTGTAAAATATGTCATACTTGTTTTTTAATACTGCAAAAATCCTCATCTTTGGACCATTAAAAAGGTTGAACAATAAACGTATTTAATTTATTATAAATGTTATTAAACCTTTAAATATGTTTTTTTTAAGATTTTTTTATTTAAGAAAATTCACGGAATTCTTTTATAAAAAAAACAAGAGAAACGGCTTCCGTGCAAACGAGGGTACTTTATTAAAAGAGCAGGAAATAGTTATTTGTGCAACAAGAGAGCAAAGTTGATTTTTGTTGAGTGTTGATTTTGAATCCCGAGTAAGCGAAGGATTCTATAATTGAATCACGAGCGTGAGCGAGTGATTCTAGTTTAGAATCCTAAGAGCAGCAAGGGATTCAAACACACGAGATGCAAAAAAACTTTGGTCTCGTGTATCACATACGATTTTTCACCTCAGCATCGAGAACATAATTTAAATGTAAGATGAGAATAAAACCACATATACCTGTTAACAAAACAAACACATTTTTATGAAATAAATATAATAATCACATTTAAAACCATAACAAAAGTCCAGTAGGTACAATATAAATCTCATACTCATAACATGCATTGTAATTTGAACTTAAAACTTCTTGTAAAATATGTCAAACTTATTTTTTAATACTGCAAAAAGCCTCGTCTAGGGGTCATTAAAAAGGTTGAACAATAAACGTATAATTTATTATAAATGTTATTAAACCTTTAAATATGATTTTATTAAGATTTCTATTACAGATTTGTTACAAATTAAACAAATATTTATTCCAACTGTAGAGGCAGTATACGGAAATTCTTTTATAAAAAAAAACAAGAGAAGCGGCTTTGGTGCAACGAGGTTGCATACCTACTTTATTAAAAGATCGGAAAATTTTTCATTTTGGATATATTTCGTTGTCGTGTAATTTATTAGGTATCGATATATTTTTAATACCATAAATTTGATTTAAGATTGTAATCAACGCATTTGATCCTATCTCTCGCTTTTTTCGTGTTGAAGTAAAATATTTGGAATTCAGTGAGTAGACCCAACACTGTACTCAGCATTTAAAAAAAAATTAAAAAGTTACTTTGTCTCACGGAGTGAGCAAAATGCGATTTTGCTCACTGATTTCTCATAGCAATACCTGCCTGTTTGAGGTGCTGAGGTGAAAAGGTTGTGTATAAACTTAATAATTTCATATTTTACATTTGCAATTTTGGTGACTGCAATGACGTTTTATTTCATTTACATGAATAATTTAAAGTTAAATCTAAGTTCTTACAAATCGCAAGCTCGCCGCATGGAAATGGCACATAGCGCAGCGCATTAATGTTCTCTTCCATTCAAAGTGGAAAGTTTTGCTATGAGCAGGCATTTTACGCCTTTGAAATACAATGTATTTTATATTACAAGCTTTTATTTTACTTGCAATTTTGCATGTAACTATGTAAGTGCTCTTAAATCTTCAGTCTTATTTCACCTATATCGAGTAATCAGTTGCGATGAGAATGCAATGACAGTTAATTTATTGATAAAAATATAAATGTAAGACTTTTAACATCTACCTAACCTAAAGCTAAAAGAACTATTACTTACAATAACACATACATCCTTACAATAAAAAATGCAATTACAATCATCAATAAATACAGTCAGCAAAAAAAAATAAAAAAAAAGTTCACAGAAAAACTGCATATTCATAAATATTTACCTACAAACTTGTGCGGAACTCTCGATGAGAATTTGACTCGCACTTGGCCGATTTTTTTCATTTATGTCAAGCTTTGTGGTAAAATAATTGCGATTTTTTGGGATAAAACCGGGTGTAAATCCCAGTGCGGAGCCGGGGGTGTGCGTGCGAGCGGCGTAAGCGAGCGGTGACACAGCGCTAAAAATAGAGCGCGGCGCGCTCAGGGATGATCCACATCAATCGACCATCTTTAGTGTCGATTTATCGATAATGTTAGATTATTTAATACTTTTAAAAACGAACACTTGTAACAAATGTCATTTGTAACTTTTATGTACTTTATTTATTTTTTTAGGGTTCCTAACATGAAAGATGACAAACGGAACTTTATTTATATAGCTACAGTGTCCATCACAGAGCTGTACTTGTAGCTCAAGAACCGCAATTGTCGGGGTGCGTAGGTCGAGTAGAAACTGTAGCGGTGTGCAGACGAGGGGAGAGCGGCAGCAGGCGATAGATAAATATGAAAGCCGAGGTATCACGATTTAGCTTTTTAGACTTTTCAAGTTTCAGTTCCAAAATCGAGACGTCTGGCAATGTTATATATACTTAAGACTATTCGGGCTCAAGAAAGCTTGCGTAAGTAGATATTCCATTTTTTTTATATGAAGCGCCTAAGAAGAAGTTCAAAAACACTGGTTGGTTGTGGCAGAAATATTGAGGGGCGCCAGCGCATCCCACGGAGTTCTATCATATTCTTGACATTGTTATCTTACTCTTACGCATCGATAATCCCGAGCTCTTCCCTAGGCGAGGGCCAGGCCGGTCACTCCCGCCACCCCTCCCGGCGTCCCCGGTCCCGCCATCTTGCGATCCGCGACCGCGCGGACACCGCGCTGCAAGGTCATTGCATTTAAACCTGAACGCTGCTTGGGTCTGGAGTACATACCTGTAGGGTAACTAAAATGGTAGGATTTCACTTGTTGTCAAACTTTAAACACTTGTTTGGATCAGGGGAACTCTTTAGAAACTTTGTTTTTTTTCTACCCGTAAATAGCTATTCTAAGTACCTACAAGTTGGTAATTGAATATTTGATATAAAATACAAGATGTTTTAAAAATAATGCGGAATATTTTAGCAGGTTTCAGCAGGCGACCTACAGGGGCGTTCAGTTCGACTAGATACCTCTATACTATAGGTTTTCAGGATTTTATAACTGAGATTGACAAATATTCCCATACATCGTAAAGTAAAATCTTTACAGGGGCGTTAATTCAAACTAGTCCAACCATCTGCTGTAATGTACAAATTAATTTTAAGACACGTCATGATAAAATGCACTGAGCCATGCCCCTCTCGCTCCTACCACCGTTTGACTCGTCATTTTAGCGGCATTAGACAAGTTTTCAAAGTCCATTTTTATAACAACAAGTTCCTGTACCTAGCTATAATGTAAATGTTCAATTTGTATGAAATATTTATTACACACGCATACCATTATAGCGCGCAAAGAGTGAGATTTAACAGACAGGGTATTGGCGGGCTTTATAATGTTTAGTACTTGTTAACGCTTGCAAAATGCAAAAGCATTCTCCCGTAATAAAGTTTTGCCGAGGATTCCATGGAATTATGCAAATGTCCATACAACTACGAATACTATGGAACTCGCTTGATGGTTTAATGCGTTAAAAAAAAAAAAAAAAAAACAGAAAATAACATTCAATTCTTCAAGTTTTTTCAAGTTTTCCCACCCCACCGGTTTAGATTTTAGAGGGGGGGGTGGACGCTCGATTTTAATGAAAAATTTCACTTTAAAGTTGAATTTTTCGCAAAAAATCAATGAATCGAGAAATCGTCTTTTCAAACCCCTAATGGTTTTAAAAGACCTATCCAGCGATACTCCACACTATAGAGTTGGATGACAAAAAAAAACACCGTGGGGGTGTTTACGGTTTACGTCTATGGGAGGTACCCTAAAAATATTTTTTTTTTGTTTTTTTATTGTATCATTTTGTCGGCATAGTTTACATATATATCCGTGTAAAATTACAGCTTTCTAGCATTGATAGTCCCTGAGCAAAGCCGCGGACGGACGGACAGACAGACAGACATGGCAAGACTAAAAGGGTTCCGTTTTTGCCATTTTAGCTCCGAAACCCTAAAAACGTTAGAGAATAGGAGATAACGAAGTCTTTTGGAAAATTATCTACTTGATTTACCACCACAATCCAAAGTGATTTAATTTAACAAATTGCTTCAAATATCATGTCAACCTTTCCAACCCAAAAATCAATGGAGTTTTTGTTGAGCCAAATTTCAACTGATCATTTGAGACAAAACATGATTTAAAAAAAACAGTTAGTCTTTACTTATGGACTTTGGAAAGGAAGGCGTGGGCAGATTTTTAAAGAGCAGACGTGACACAACCCGGCTCCTAGATTAATACCCATCTAATTAACAATTCGGCAAAAAGTCTGCACGTTTAATTGCTTCATAGAAAATCGTTATTAACAAAACAACATGGTTTAAACAAATTGAAATATTTGTGTTTTTTCATTGATCACTATTTATCCATATTATAAATTGCTTACTAGCAATTTGTAATGGTCACCGATCTCTTCCTTTATAAACCATACAATATACATACAATGATACAGCAATTTAATTTAGCTAGCAAGGTCGATAGATGCTAGATAAATAGATAACGACCGACGCGCGAGTTCATGCGTAGCGCTCATTGTTGTAGCCTCTGAAATAAGACAATAGGCAGTACATAGTATCGTCTGTTTAATCGCGAAAATCTGATGCAATGCAACTCTCTGCTAGATTAACCTGCTTGCTGGGCCTTACAGCTAAATATTTTTAATAGAATAGTAAAAAAAGATTAAAAAGCGGGCATAATTTTTAAGAATAAGTGTAAAAGTAATATGTATTTCGAGAAAAATATGAGAGAAGTTTAACAAAGCTAGTTCCCATTTGAATGGTCTCGTGAATAAGTTATTTAATGTATTCCGAAAGGACATGGCCTCTTGTGGCACAGGAAGATGATGTCACTGCGTCAACTGGTTTTGCTTATTATTCGACGGGTGTTTAGCGAAGAATCGAATGCAATAGGTAGTTGGCCCGCTATTTGTCAATGTTCGTTCGAAATTATCACCTATTTACTCTGTAATTTTAGTCTGAAGAAGATTACAGAGCTAATATATCGTTACCAAATAGCCAAACCAGTATTTAAGTTTGTAACTTAATTGACCTGACGGATTTTAATCTAGTGCTAGTCTGATTTTAATTATTTAGCACTTATCTAACCTTTTCTTAGTTTCACCTCAATCGAAACTAAAAGTGTACAACTAGATACTCTTCTACAACCAGCGGTATATCAATGACTGGCTCACATGTTGGTGTTATCGTGTAAGTCGTAAAAGGTTCCATTCTTATTCAATTTCAAACAAACAATTGAATGGGTGAGGTGGTCCGCACCGCGCCGCTGCGCATCGACGACGTGGCAACGCTGCAGCATTCCTGGAACTTTAATTTCAATGTCTGCCCCTCAACTACATTAAGATCATTCTTCAACTTGGACGTAGCATTTAATTATTTTTTTCCTTTTGCAGCACTTATAATCTAAATGCAGCTCACTGAATCCCTCAATGCAGTAAGTAGTAAGTACCATGAAAACTTGCTATGTAACGGTGATTGAGCTTTATTATTTATAGTAAACAAAAACATCCATTTATTAGTCCTTAAATAAGTCTTCAAAGGTCACAATAATTATTATAATCCATGACAACGCCGCTTGGCATTTTAAGTGTTTTACATAATAAATACCTATATGTTTATGTATAATCCCCCTTAATGAATAGAGATAGAATAACATAATAAATAAAAACGAATGATTTTTCCAGATGACCTCACCATCACATGCATTTCTCAACAACGAAAACCGCCTAGGTATAGGTAAAAGGATATGAATAGAAATAACACGAACAAACATTATTAAAATTCAATTACTGCCATATACAAACAGATTGAATACCTATTCATAGTAGGTATAATAGTTTCATAATTGGCAATCCATAATATGCTTTTTCAATATACGTTGAAGAAGGTTTGCCAAGAATGAGATCATCAGAAGACCTCGACGGATGACACAAGACGTGATTCAACAATAAACCAGCAGGCTACCAGAAAAACAATTTGCTGGAGGAATTTTAAGACACAGAAATGTAATTTTCTCAAACATGCTCGGAAATGTATGCGTTAATATCACGAAATAGAGACATGAAGTTTCTCATTTATGGCTGCCTACCACCTCCCTACATAACTTCTTGGCCTAGGCCATGAAGTATGTATGAAAATCCATTATTGTCCGCTGCTCTAACTTTTTAAATTTGCTTACTAACATTAAACTGACAAAAGAAAAATTACAAACAGCCAACCACCACTACTCTGTAAGTATTTGCGATGCGATGCGATGCGATGCGACGGACGGACGGACGGACGGACGGATGGATGGATGGACGGATGGATGGACGGACGGACGGACTGATGGACGGACGGACGGATGGACGGAAGGACGGACGGACGGACGGACGGATGGATAGTGGGTGGATGGATGGACGGATGGATGGACGGATGGAAGGACGGATGGATGGACGGACGGAAGGATGGACGGACGGAAGGACGGACGGACTGATGGGCGGACGGACGGACGGATGGATAGATGAATGGATGGACGGATGGATGGACGGATGGATGGACGGATGGATGGACGGACGGACGGACGGACTGATGGACGGACGGACGGAAGGACGGACGGACGGACTGATGGACGGACGGACGGATGGACGGAAGGACGGACGGACGGACGGACGGACGGACGGACGGACGGATGGATGGATGGATGGACGGATGGATGGAAGGACGGATGGATGGACGGACGGACGGATGGATGGACGGACGGACGGACGGACTGATGGACGGACGGACGGATGGATGGATGGATGGACGGAAGGACGGACGGACGGACGGACGGACGGATGGATGGATGGATGGATGGACGGATGGATGGACGGATGGATGGATGGATGGACGGATGGAAGGACGGATGGATGGACGGATGGATGGACGGACGGACGGACGGACTGATGGACGGACGGACGGATGGACGGAAGGACGGACGGACGGACTGATGGACGGACGGACGGATGGACGGATGGACGGATGGACGGAAGGACGGACGGACGGACGGACGGATGGATGGATGGTTGGATGGATGGATGGATGGACGGATGGAAGGACGGATGGATGGACGAACGGACGGACGGACTGATGGACGGACGGACGGATGGACGGAAGGACGGACGGACGGACGAAAGGACGGACGGACGGACGGACGGATGGATGGATGGATGGATGGATGAAATATTTCCTCACATTGTTTGAGAAAAGCACTATACAAGCCTCGGCCAGAACAGGGATTGCTGGACTCGTTTTATCCGGCCTCGTCTACGACTCGGCCGTCTACCCCGAACTCGTCCATCAATCCCTTACTTCATGGCCTCTGCAGTAATGTACTATTTCGGAACTACTCACTAGAACAACAACACGCAAGCCACATTTAAGTATAATGGTTAGTAAACTCAAATGAAGAACTTCACACATTGGTACCTTACCTATAGATATAAAGACATGACTTTTTAAAGTTAAATATAATAGGTAGGTATGGATAGGTATGACTTGATTTTAATGTGTGCAATTATGGTGAAATGAGCATCCTTTATCAACCGACGAAAAAAACCGGAGGAGATTCTCAAGTCGACACGTATATTATTTTTTTATGTATGATCAAGCATAACTTTTCACAGAGTAGTCCGATTTTGATAATTCTTTTTTTATTGGAAAGCGTATACTCCGAGAGTAGTGCCATTTAAATTTGGAAAAAATATTCCTGTCCTAAGGGTATTAAAACAGGGGATAATTGATTGTACTGTATGACAGGGTATAACTTTTTACAGAGTAGTCTGATTTTCATTATTCTTTTTTTATTGGATAGGGCATACCTTGAAGTTGGTATTATATAAATTGGGAAAAAAAATTACCCCAAGGGTGGGAAAAAAGTATATAATAAAACTTCGACTTCAAACTGGTACCTAGAAACAAAAAAGGTCAAACAAAAAAGGTATTATTTTTGATTTTCTGTTTTTTCGGCGGTTCAATTATTTTGAAAAATAATACAATTTTGTAAATGACATCTTGAAAAATGTGTCACCTGATAAGGCTCGCTATTTTTCGTGTTCGCCGGTCCGTTTGCACAAGCGGTTAGCAAGTGTTGTATGTATGCAGGCGATGTTGTTCAAACAGTATAGGTGTGGGCTGTGGGCTAAGTAAGAGCGGCCCCGTGCTATATCCGCCGACCGCTGTCGAAATCACCGCTTACGCAACGCATCTTCGGACAAACCGGTAACACTTGAACAGACACTGCGACCATCTATTGAGATACATTTCTCAAGAATTTTACACGCTTCACACGTTCAGTCTCACTCGAGAAAGTTAAGAACTAAGATTGCTTTTCATATGTAGCCGTTTTTTTAAATTAAAAAAAAATCGGTTGTGTTGATAACCTCCTCCTTTTTTTGAAGTCGGTTAAAAAAGCCCAGCGTTGGAAAATATATAACATGAGTAAGTACACAATAAGCTTAATAACCGATCAAGAAATATGTTCAATAACGAGTATTTTTGCTCGTTTCCACATCTTATATCCGTTTTCTAGCCTTTATAAATTATATGCTGGTTTGTACAAGAAAACAGGTAAGTATATTTAATTTTCCTACGATGACTTCTATCCAAGAATAGTGCAGTCATCCTCGGATGTCTATCAGCCGATTCATTAGCTAGCTCTTCAAAGCGAACCAAGGTTGTCAAACACAGGTAAACTAATAGACTTAATGATGAATTACAGGAAAACAGAGATCAGTTTTAAATCATAGACTGGTATAGTTTTTTTCTCACTTCAAAGAATAGCGCTGCCAGTCAAGGACTACGAGTATAAATCAATATGTAAATAATCTTCAGACACATCACAAAGAAGATACGAAGCGGTAGTTTAATTAAAAAGGGGAAAGAGTGTTTAGTTTGGAGAATAAAACACAAAAAGCTTTGTCAGGCCGGTGTGCGGCTGAGCAAAGCGAAGGGAAAACGAGAGGTGTATAGTGGGGCCTGCATAATGCATAAGATGCGGTGCAACGGGCGATGAACTCTACTTGCAATTAGTCTAGTACAACTATACGCGAAGGCAGTACAGCTGTCGAGATGCCTTCGAGATGGGTTCTCACGCGACGACATATAGATAACTACCGGCTACCGGGCACCGTCTACCTACTCTGAACATTTTACTATAGTATTAAAAACCTATGTTAGCTTAAACAGGATAAGCCAGGATAAATCATCAATTGTCAGTTTGTTAGAGAATTGCGTTAAAATGTAACAAAAATTTCGGAACCTACATACTTAAACGTTTTCAGGTGCAATTATTCTATGGATACGAGTAGGTATTACAAAGTATTGAATATGAAGTGCATATAGCATTTAAAGGAGGAGAGTTTCCATGTATGCAAAAGTGTCCGTCTAAAGGTGTTAAAAGTGCCAAGTGGATAAATTTTAAAGGAAGCATTATAACGATAATCACTGTAAAATCACTTAATTGCTTTTAACAGACGAGTATGTTTTAAGTAATCCAGTATACATATACATAAAGTCGAACAAACGCAGGGGTAAAACTCTTTGTACTACTAATGACATGATGACATCCCATCATCATCATCATCATTCATTTGTAAAGGAAATCATGTGAACTTTATTTTCCACCTCAGCACCTGAAACAGGCAGGTTTTGCTATGAGAAATCAGAGAGCAAAATCGGATTTTGCTTACTCCGTGAGACAAAATAATTTTTTAATATATTTTTCTAATTCTGAGGACAGCGTTGGGTCTACTCACTGAATTCCAAATATTTGAACTTCACTTTGGCCTGTCACTTTCCCTTAGCAAGAAAAAAGCGAGAGATAGGATCAAATGTGTTGATTACAATCTTAAATTAATAAAATTTATGCTATGAAAAATATATCGATACCTAATAAATTACATGACAACGAAACATTTTCAAAATGTAAATTTTCCCGCTGTTTTAATAAAGAATGCAACCTCGTTGTACAAAAGCCGCTTCTCTTGTTTTTTTTTTTTTTTTTAATCCGTATACTGCCTCTACAGTTGGAATAAATATTTAATTTGTCAAACTGATTGAATCTGACACTGACACTGGCAAATTGTCCTTCAATGGACAGAGCCATATTTAATTAATAATAATAATAATAATTAATTAAGTTCAAATTACAATGCATGTTATGAGTACCTATGAGGTTTGTATTGTACCTACTGGACCCTTTTTCCTTCCGACTTCAAAACCTCTCTATTAACCGCTTTTTAACAATGATAGCAATCTTAACTTTCTGGTGACTTTTTAAAGATGTAATCGCGACTGTTCGTATCATTTTTGAGTAAGGGTTTTAAATATGATTATTATATTTGTTTCTTAATAATCGGATTTTATTTAAAAATATATGTTTTTTTTTTGTAAACAGGTAGGTATACCTATGTGGTTTTATTTTTATGTTACATTTAAATTATTTTCTCGCTGCTGAGGTGAAAAATTGTATGTGTCACACGAGACCAAAGTTTTTCTGCATCTCGTGTGCTTGAATCCCTTGCTGCTCTCAGGATTCTAACCTAGAATCACTCGCTAAAGCTCGTGATTCAATTATAGAATCCTTCGCTTACTCGGGGTTCAAAATCAACACTCGCGGCAAAAAACAACTTTGCTCTTTTGTTGCACAAATAACTATTCATAAATGTTACTTTTAGAGCCATGTATTTATATTATGCTTTAACATTAGTTAAACTATTAATATGTGTAGATAGGTGTTACAGTCTTCAGGTTAATTCTAAATGAGTGAAAGTCAAAACAATTTGAAGCTTATTGATAAAACTGGAATAGTTCCTGTTTCACACTATGACATCAGCATCCGTGAGCGAGATGAGAGCTCAATTACATGGTGATGAAGCTGCTTCGCCGCATATAAAGATTAAATCATACGATATTGTGATCATTAAAGAATGCATCAGGGTTATTTTTTAATTCGAAGTAATTATACCTACAGGTACTAGGCCTTATTTCTTTTCATGCCTTAACTATACTTTACCCGTGGTTTCACACGCGTAAACTATTCCTAGATCTACTTAAATAGACTGCTATTTCTGAAATTCGCGAAACTGCTCGCACGCTAGCAGAAACTCGCATACTTTCGCATTTACTTCTAAAATATTAGTAAGATAGGAATAAAATTAGGAAAATTTTATAACAAAAAATTTATTCGACTGCAAAAAACCATGAAAATATTTTTCTACCAGTCTGAAGTCGGTGCCTTAGCACGAGCCAGCAGAAGTGGACCTATAGTCGCCTACCTCACCTACGCACTACATTATTGGGCTTCAATCACTCCTGCTAGCTCGTGCTGAGGCACCGACTTCAGATTGGTAGAAAATTATTTTCATGGATTTTTGTAGTCAGTTAAATTTTTTGTTATAATTTTTTTTCACGCTTTTTAGTGTAAAAAATCTAAGATACAATAGTTGAATGTAAACTGCTCGTCACCTTTTAGAAAAGATTGCTTTTTCCGATGCAAAGACGTTCCTTATTGAGAAGTCCTGGTGCTTCACCACCCATTCCATTTCACCATATGCATTACGAGGGGCATAAATTGCTTAGCAACTGTGTTAAAGTAATTGAAATTCAAACCCGTGAAATACTTATTATTGAGTAGTAACTCCGATGATTAACTGTGGTCTTCATCATGAGCTCCACATCACCAAATGATGATTTTCAAGAGCAAATGCAAGAGTTACTCCTAAATATATCGAAATTACCATAGGCGTTCCTACAATATTTGAAGAGTTCCCTCGATTTCCCTAGGATCCAATCATCAGATCCTGATTTCGTGCTTATGGGATCTAATTGAAAGCATTCCTAGACGAACGCAAAAAAAAAATCAAATCGGTTCATAAATGACGGAGTGCTGAGGTAACAAACTTAAAAAAAATACAACCGAATTGATAACCTCCTCCTTTTTTGGTGTCGGCTAAAAATTAGAAATGTCACACAAGCTTAAAATACGACCGCGCATATAGCTATGTAAAAAGCCATTAGTTAATTTTCTTAGCTTAATCAGTAAAGAAGGTAACTGCTCAAAAAATGGATTATTGCACAAATGGCGGCTTAAGAAGGATTACGTATCACAGGTGAGTATCATAATTTACTAAAACCTATAAAAAACGAAAAATCGTGTGCTCACTGACAGCGGGAGAGGGTAAAAACTCGCGGCATCGGCTTTGGAAGGAAATAATCGTTTACACGATAAAATTTCTTGTTTCTGTGGTTATTTCAGAAGTGGGTAGTGTGGCGTATTGTCAAACCGCTCGTACTCGTAACTAGCGACGGCCGTGCTGCGACATTGTCCCATCGAGTTATCAAGAACAGTCATTCATTACGATGGGTTTATGCAAACTCCAAGTTAACATACACAAAAGAAGGTACAGTCCAGCAAACTGAATCACGTAGTCAGTTGGTCTTTGTTGTCTGCCCAATAAAATTATTTACTGATCGCTTACCAATCCCAACCTTTAAGAGCCGTTTTTGTTAAGATACTAACGGAAACCACAACTCTACCTGTCTTATTGAGGCAAAAATAATCATATCAGCATGACCCGGCTCAATTTTCTTTGAAATTCATTTGTTACGTAACGTAATTTTCTCAAACATGACATGAAATATTGACGTTGTCTTACAAGTGAGGCCGGAAAGTATCGCGCTGCAGGCGCTGCGGCTCACTTTAGCGGCCTGCAAAGAGATTTTATACAACTTTCCCGGCCGCTGGCCGGCAATGTGATCGTCTTTCGTTTCAACGCGAGCTCTGCGGCACCGCCGCCAGCACCACCGCCTGCAGCCGCCCCGTCAGCAGCCAGCGCGAGACGCACGCACACAACATGGCGATGAGACAAGCGTCCCGCCAGCTTCATTTCTTGTTTTTTTTTTTATTTTATTTCATGTTATGTTTGTGAAAAGCACTATACAAGCCTTGGCCGGAACGTGGGGTTGCCGGCCTCGAATCCCTATCCGGCAACCTCCTACTTCTCGGCCTCTACAGTAATCTACTATTATCTATGCGCATGTGCTGCGGTAATATGTTAGAAAAGTGTTGTTCTGTTTGTTTTTTGTTTGTTTGTAGGGTGGAATCTTTGTGAAATTCAGATTCGATTTTTTAAATAATTTCATTACTTAATAGAAAGCGACACTATTCCAAAGAGGTTGGTATTTTATCCCAGAAAAGTAGCAAGTTTTGAAGTTGCACGCAATAACTAAATATAAATAACTTCAGGGGATTTATTGAATGCTCTAGATAAGTACTTTACGAGTACATAGATAATGGACTTGATTTTCGATCATTGCCTTTAAGTTAATAAACAAAAAATATTAATAAAATACTTGGAAACAACAAAATCTAGTCATACCAGCATACTAATTATTAGATAGATGAACTCTAGTAGTAATAAATGTATGTTAATGACATGAGGCGCCTCGCATCGTTGCCTCTGCGACACCAATAAGAGAATGACGCTGTTTTGTTACCAAGGCTACCTAGTCCGCCATTTTATTTATTCCCTAGCTGCCAATATTAGAATTCAAGTGGATTCCGCCGACGTTGTAATATACCTACGACAATGACAACGTATTAACTGTGTAAAAGAAATCCCTTCATATTAGCATTTAGTATTTCAATTTGCTTCTTACGACTGTAGGAAATCTCTATGCTATTAACATTCCGCGTAACAGGACTATCGTATAAGCAGAAAATCAGCTTACTGCGGATTCTTCGGCAGCGCCTAACCTGTCTTATAAACTGCTCGTGTGATTACCTACGAGTATATGCAGTTCTCATGTCATATCTGTCACGTTGAATTTGTGAAGAACAAAAATAAGTATATTGTCGGTAGTTACATTTATTTAGTTTAGCAAACTACATTTAGAATAATAATAACTTATTTTGCACATTACCAGCGACATTTATTGCCATCATGCTTAGATACTAGATAATTACGACGCATCTTATGATGCGTTAGCGGGTTAGCTCATGCAAACTTTTTTTTATTTATTATAATGAAGTAATGAAGCAAGGATTAGTCTCAAAAACATTGGCCGCTCATGATTGTTTGTGGTCGGTGATGTCAGCCGGTGATGTGATGACGGAAGCCGGCAAGGTGACTAGGTGGGCCTGCGCCTGCGACTACAGTGGGCGACAGGGCCAGGCTGTTACAATCACTTCTTAACTTTGACTAAATAACAGATGTTAGGGTTTACCATCTCTGTAACGTGTGGCTACCTACATGATAAATACTTGCTGTACTACCTACCTATTTGAAGGATAAAGTGCGATCAATACTGATTTTTCCAATCGATTCATTGAATTCCATTGATAGAGTTAATCAATTTGTTTGCTTAAATCATTGTTCTTATAGTATAAATAGTAAAAGCAATTACGTACAGTCGTTTTGATGCAATGCCACATAATAGATTAATAGTAGGTAAGTACAAGCATAATCGTAAAGGATAATTTATGTTATAAGTACAAAAATAATCATGGAATTTCAGAAATTTTAATAAAAATCATTAAGTATAAGCCAATGAATCACCAAGTGATTGTCACTCGAAATAAGTGCACCTCACTTTTTACTCATTTACTTTTTGTATCCCATTCACTTACATCAAACGTTCATTAGCACTCGTCTTTGGCAAAAAGTAAAGACCGGAATACACACACGTTTTCAAGCATAACATTTTCCGTGTTTCTTTGTTATTATACCAAGTAAGTAACACCTCACCTCTTAATATTTTTTGCATCCTTAAATTTATTCTAATCAACAAATCCGGAACAGGTTGTAAGTAGACAAATTCAAACATAAATCATTTTATATTAACATCGAGCAAAGTAATGAGTTAAATATTTTGTTGAAGTCATCAAGGTGGCAATGATCAAGATTAACTACAAAATAACTGTACATTACATTACCCGATGCGGAGTAAGAAGGCAATTAAACAAACAAGTGGCGACGTGATACGGCGGAGACCTGTTTCCGTCAAACGTGGATTTCATGGAGAGTTCAATGCTCGAGTATTTGAGCAGATGCCATGGCGACGCGCACAGTTGAGACAGCACCAGCAGAGCCATACTGTAACACAATTTAATATCAAACAAAAACGTTTCTTTTTAAATTACGATGCGTTTTAACTACCAGTTATCAAAATCACAAGATATCTTATATAATACCTTCCTGTCCTAAGTATCATTCATTTGATTCGTGAGACTCCTGATAATAAAAATATTTGTATTTGTATTACAAAATGTATATTATTATAGTTTTCAGCAGCCGGATTTTTTTTTCTATAAATAGTCACCCATAGGTGATGATTTCGATAGAATCAACCCACCAGTTATTTGTGCAACTTTGAATCCATTTACGTCTCTACGAACACTAATGTATTAGTTAGTTATATCGTATTGTTATATGTTGAGACTGTTGCATTAAATGCAGGCATGCTCACATGATGTTGGTACACCTGTCATTTGTTCGATAAGCACTAGTGGGTAGTTTGCCACTTCCCCTTGATCTGTACCGAACTATCTGTCACTCACTCTCTCTATATCCGGTTGCTCCGGTGGAGGCACATATTTTTGTATCGGTCTCGCGTAGCCTAAACTCTATTTTATATACTGCATCATTGTAAGCCTGAAACGATTTATATGGACAATACAGTTGTGAAAGTGAATACTGAAGTGCTGTATTTTTATCTCGCGGGAGAGCCAGTAGAAAATTCCCAAGATCCACGTTTCGCTTCCCCACCTCATTTCATCATCTCCAAGATTGTATAAGTTTTCACATGGAATATATATAATACTATAGGTAACACAAACAAATTGTTGTTTTTCTAGCGTCTCTACTGCCGGCGAGACACTGCGCCTGCGCGTCTTATCCGCTAAAGAACATAATACGACTATAATACGCGGTTGACCGTGTCACTCGCACGTCTTTTGTCTCCCGCTGCCGCCGCGCTGGGGCCACACATATTGCAACTTACACGGAATAAAAACTGTTAATATTTGGACAACCCTAATAGAGTCAAATATTTTCGTTCTTGTGCTTAATAGCTAGCGTTGAACTCTAGTCTAACCTATGCGACAAGTACCTAATGAGTCAAAGTCAAAGGTGAAGAACACTGATCCTGACTATTTTTAGTATTTTTCTCCTTGTATATTTTTTCAGCACCGATTTAACTTACATTTTGTAGGCTAGTCTCACATACTAGAAATTTCTAATCTGTTAATAAGTTTAAAAAAATGGAATTTCAGTAAATAGGTACCTACCATATGTACTGAACAATGTAATGAAGGTTTTCACAGAGGCGAAATATCGCTAGATGGCTTTAGTATCGCGAGGTCCGTTTGACGTTTGACATTTGCTCGTGATTGGTTAAAAAAACTAAATGAGCCAATCGCAAACAAACGTCAAACGTCAAACGGACCTCACGATACTAACGCCATCTGGCGATATTTCGGCTCTGTGAAAACCCTGATTATCTTTATGATTTTTTTCTTGCCTTAACTGTCTACGACAATTTCTTCTAATATGACATTTTGAGACATATCTAATTTAAATTATCAGAATGTGTGCTTGTAATTTGTATGCAATTCCTTGTTCGAGATAACTTTGCTGTCCATCTGTCCGTTCGTCTGTTCAATTTTTCCTTACTTCTTATATGACCGATTCTACCATTTGCAACATGAGAACATAACTTGTAAGCAACGTAAAATGATCATTAAATTTATTCATATTTTATATCTAGTGGTAATTAAGACTAAGACTTCATTAGGTACTATTTAAGGTGTAAATAGCACTTAAGCTTAATGAACTGCTGTGCGGTTATACAACTGCATATATTTTATATGTATACCTACCACACACGTTTGCATCTTGTATAGGTACTGGTTGTTAGCTGAAATGTTACGAATAACAGTCTCACTTAAATCATAATTATGTATTGTCATAGAATAGATATATGATTACATGCGGAATTACATTTGAAATTTACCACGAGCTTTGCGGTGAAGGAAAACATCGTGAGGAAACCTGCACCAACCTGCGAAGAAATTCAATGGTGCGTGTGAAGTTCCCAATCCGCACTGGGCCCGCGTGGGAACTATGGCCCAAGCCCTCTTGTTCTGAGAGGAGGCCTGTGCCCAGCAGTGGGACGTATATAGGCTGGGATGATGATGATGAGATATATGATATTGTTCAGTTAGTAGGTACCTATGTTGTGCATAAAAAATATATAATACGCGTAATACGCGTCGACCGACGACGGAGAACCTCCTCCGTTTTTTTCCTCGGTTTAAAACCGGTCAAGTGCGAGTCGGACTCGCGCACCGAGTACCTATTCCGTACAAATTTGTATCCAAACAGATCGTTGATGGAGTCTTAAAGATTTTTTCCGTATTATCCATTGTTTTTTTCTCGAAAATATAAAATAGAAAATATTAAACGCAATTGAAAAAGAAAAATAAATAAACGTAATGAAATAAAATTTCATTATTAATTTAGGACACGAACTCGGGGCCTCGTGCACCGTAGTCCACGCGTGTACCACTACGCCAACCTTGATCTACGCAGAGTGTCGAAATAAACCATTGCTTTCGAATGAAATAAGTTTATAATCAAAAAATATATCTTTTTTCTGACAACAAATTAGCAAAATTCCTTTTTGCCAAATTTCATGATCCTAGGTCTACGGGAAGTACCCTATAGGTTTTGATTTCACTGCGAAATGTATGATAAATAAGGCTCAAATGGCCGTATCTTTTGATTGCGTTGATGTAGAAGCTTTATTTTTTATAGCTTCAAGGGACCGCAGGCATAAGTATTAGGCGTTAATATAAACTTGATACCTCCACGCGTTCCCAAGATAAAGGTCTTGACAGACAAACGGACAACAAAGTGATCCTAAAGAGTTCCGTTTTCCTTTTTTAGGTACGGAACCCTAAGAATAGGGAATTCCTTTAAGCAAATTTTAAAATCTTTTTTTCGCCTATTAAGGGCCCAATAAATGCATCTGGCTCGAAAAATTACATTTTGAATTAAATTTTCCGGAATAGGTATAAATAGTATTTAGAGTTATAAATATTAATATTATATTATCATGGAATTGATTGAATTAAACCGAATGGTTTATTAAATTTTTGAATTCTAAAATCTGCATTTTTAAAAGTGTTATTTTGAATCCCCGAAATCGAAATTGTTGTAATACTAAGATTGGTTTTTTGGAATCTTTTTGTATTTTTTAATTTAATTCAAAAATTTTACTTTTACGGTCATCCCGTAAAACGTAAATTGAAAATACAAACTGAACACTGACTGTTCCTCGGACCTGGGTTCTATTCCCAGTGATGGTCTTATTTTTCTGGTTTTTCTATGCATCTATACGTCAGTTTGTATTTTCAATTTATGTTTTAATACTGTCGGTAGGTATTGCAAATATCGATATTTTTAAATTTCTGATCACGACAGGCGAAATAAAGTTTTGCGAACCTATATTTTAAGAAATGTATTATGACCGTATGAGGAAAAGAATCATAATCAAGTTGCAAGTCTGATCATAATTCTGAATTTTAAGTTAAACCTACGCTACGCCTACTGTACGCGTTCTTGAGGTCTTGGCACCAATGAAGTCAAGGTTTATAAGTATTTGCAAATTGATTGCTAAGCGTTAAGTAAGCCTTTTGTTTGTCAAAATATGAGTTTGTGCTTAAGATATTGAGAGACGAGGAAAACGAAACACCAACGGACGATAGGACCAAATTCAAAAATGTGTTGGAGTTTTTTAAGACCTGATCACATTGACTTTTCCCTGCTGCAAGGGGTAACAGAACTAAGTAGTCATGTGGGGTAATCTTACTTACGCATTGGGTAAGTGTACGCAATCCCATAGATTTCAGTCCGTAATGTATGTGATTGTGTACACTTACTCACCTACTGCGTACGTTTACCCCACATGACATGACTCTATTTGATATTAATTAAAGCTTGATTCCTCCGCGCGTCCTGACCTGAGAGGGTGTTGGTTGACAGATAGACATACGGACAATGAAGTGACCCTATAGTTTCATATTGAGGTATTATGAAACCCTACAAAATTTACGTATCTCATGCTGTTGTTCGTCCTTCTGTGCGTACCTACAAAATGTGAGGCTGGTACCAAAAATATCTAGGGGAGTTATATTATTTAGGTATGCATCCAAAATAATAAATTTAGATATTACCCTGTAGACTGTTCTGTGAAAAACAATAATTTTAACAGAACGATATCAACGCTTGGTATTCATTTCTCTAGTTCAATGGTTCCCAACCAGTGGTCCGTGGACCACCAGTGGTCCGCAGGAACCAAAATATTGTCCGCAAACGCTTTCAAATTTCGCGGCCCATTGATTAAAGTTTATTTTCGGATTGATTCACTTTATTTTTCTTGTAAGTAGTGGTCCCTGCCAACAACAATGAAATCAAAGTGGTCCCTGGCCAAGAGAAGGTTGGGAACCACTGCTCTAGTTGATAGAGTCGCTAAGTAATTGTTTACCGTTATACATTTTCGCTACTCCATCAAGACTGTTTTTCATTAAAGTAAAACAAATACAAAAGTTAGGGAAAAATCGGAACCGATATTTAATCATGTACTGAACACAGTCAACTTTAGACTCCGTTTTTAGGGTTCCGGAGCCAAAATGGCAAAAACGGAACCCTTATAGTTTCGCCATGTCTGTCTGTCTGTCTATCCGTCCGTGGCTTTGCTCAGGGACTATCAATGCTAGAAAGCTGTAATTTTGCACGGATATACATGTAAACTATGCCGACAAAATGGTACAATATATTTTTTTTAAATTGTAGGCTACCTCCCATAGACGTAAAGTGGGGGTGTTTTTTTTTCTCATCCAACTCTATAGTGTGGGGTATCGTTGGATGTGTCTTTTAAACCCATTAGGGGTTAAAATCGAGCGTCCCCCCCCCCTCTAAAATCTAAACCGGTGGGTGAAAAAATAAAAAAAAACAGGATGGTAGTATAAGTATATCAAACTTACAAGGAAAACTATAACGGCTAAGTTAGCTTGAGATTTTTTTAGAAGTTTAAGAGTAAATAGCAGCCTAAGGTATAAAATATACCTAAACTTGGAAGATTCCGTATAAAATACGAAATCCTTAGAAAAATATTACTTAATTTTTTCGTAATGGTTTTTTTGGGCGTGTCCGACACGCTCTTGGCCGGTTTTTTTAAATATGAATTTACGAAACAAATATACATTATTATGCAGATTTCGCCCCAAATTAAAGTGATACATCGCCAATTGACCGCGCAAGCGGTTACCGTGATAAAAATTGGTGTCATTATGTTATATTCATAACTTTATCTTACCTGAATCTAGAAACAGTTATTTTATAAAATTTTCTCAGAAATCTTTTTTATATAATTACAATATTATGATCGTGAGACTGTTTTATAGCACCGACTAGCGCGCAACACGCAAGTCCTGCAGGGCTACTACGAAACTCGAAACTCGAAGTTCGTGTCGTGCGGTCCCTCTGACACTTATACTATTTAATACGAGAGCGAGAGGGACGGTACGATACGAACTTCGAGTTTCGAGTTTCGTAGTAGCCCTGCTGTCATGTCATTCAAACCTGTTTGATTCCCGGACAATTTATAAAAGTTATGCTATCTTGCTTTTTATCTTTCTTGGCACACCGTTCATAATTTGACATAATATAGACTCAGCGATGAATAAACGTACCTATATAATAATCATAGCAACGATGTAACATGAACAAACCTGCAATCGGCTATTAATACTTAAACTGGATTGTTTCCCAGCTCGGTATAGTTAAATCGAAAGTTAGTAAAAAATAAACAATCGAGCTAACAAAATGAAATAAAATACAAAAACCACTTAAACTAAGGTTAAGTCGAAGACATAATATCTGTCATAAGACATAATTACCGTTGCTATAAAACTTCATTATGAACCCGACGAATGGGAAGTCAGCGCATAGCAATTATAGAAGACGAGTTATAATTTAAAGCTATCGTTAAACACCGACAGCAAATCTAAACGTTTTAATTTACAGTTCCCTTAAACTCTTATGTGTCGAAAATGATTGACTTCGTACCGGTAATTGTCTTTTTAAACAATACTACTTAGCAGCCCACCCCGTGGCAAAAACAGTGATAATTTCACCTTCCATTTCCCAAAATTACACCGGCGCGAAGACGGGGTGCATCGCTACTTTATACATCATGATTTTTAGGGTTCCGTCCCTCATTTGGCAAAAACTTAACCCTCTCAGGATCACTTTGCTGTTCGTGTGTCTGTCTGTCAGGCCCTTTTTCTCATGAACGTATGAAGGTAGGTCATCGAGCTGGAAACTAATGACAAATACTCAGGCTTGCTACTCTTTGGAGCAGTGAAGAATCAAACTTCTAAGTGAACACAATGTAAAGATACCTACAGTTATTAATTAAAAACCGGCCAAGAGCGTGTTGGACAGACCCAAATAGGGTTCCGTAGCCATTACGAAAAAATTAAGTAACATTTTTCTAAGGATTTCGTATTTTATACGGACTCTTCCAAGTTTAGGTATATTTTATACCTCAGGCTGCTATTTACTCTTAAACTACTAATAATTCTCAAGCAAACTTAGCCGTTATAGTTTTCCTTAAAAGTTTGATATATACTTACTATCATATTGAATTTTTCAAATTTTTCCACCCACCGGTTTAGATTTTAGAGGGGGGGACGCTCGATTTTCATGAAAATTTGCACTTTAAAGTTAAATATTTCGCAAACAAATCACTGAATGGAAAAATCGTCTTAGCAAACTCCTAATGGTTTTAAAAGACCTATCCAACAATACCCCACACTATAGGGTCGATGAGAAAAAAAAAACACCCCCACTTTACGTCTATGGGGGGTACCCTAAAAAAAAAATTTTATTTTTTTATTTTACCATTTTGTCGGCGTAGTTTACATATATATCCGTGCAAAATTACAACTTTCTAGCATTGATAGTCCCTGAGCAAAGCCGCGGACGGACGGACAGACAGACAGACAGACATGGCGAAACTATAAGAGTTCCGTTTTTGCCATTTTGGCTCCGGAACCCTAAAAACGGTATTTCTATACAAATTGCCGAGGAATTTAAACGTACCTGCTGTCATAGAAACATGAAATTTGATATGAAATAGCTTCTATAGCAGAACCAATAAAATAACGTTTTAAACTTTCGTGATTCTCACTCATAGTCAAAATACCACAAACGGGACTTATCACGCTATTATTGCACAAGTAATATTTACCTCGACGTTACGGCAATGTTACAGTTGCCGTGGTCACGAGTAGACTGAAATGTGGGGTGTCAAGTCTGCCTAGCAGCGCGAGTTCTTCGAACTACCCGCACTTGATCACTAATAGTGCCGGCACTCGTATCACGAACTACCCGCGCTTGTTCACTTTTATTAGTCACCCTATCACACCGACACACAACACTAACAACGTCCGATCGTCCCTCCGAACATTCAAGGTAAATATTACTTGTGCAATAATAGCATGATAAGTCCCGTTTGTGGTATTTTGACTAGAACCAATAAAAGTCTGGAAATCTTAATTTTTATGCCGATCGGTCTATATCAGTAACCATCAAAAATGACCCCAAACTGCGTACATTTTGCTTAGGCAAGGGGTTCTGCTAAAGCTAATACTCGATATTTGTACCTTACATATATCGACAAATTTGTACGGAACCCTCGTTGCGCTAGTCTGACTCGCATTTGACCGGTTTTTTACTTCAATCAGTGCGAAACTTTCGTACCAAAACTTAACTCAACGATCGATATTCTGTTTATGAATACTTACTATAATATACATAAATTAACAACTCAAAAACTGCTCCGGTTTTCTTTATTCTTAGCGAATATTATTCTCCATTTATTTTTAACATTTGAAACTTAACGGTAAAATGTGCACGCGTTTTTAAATAAAACAACGAAACTATTTAAAATAGTGTCAACTTCTTTAATAAATACCGCCAATAAATGTATATGTAAGTATCTTTAGTCCATTTATTGTGTTCGAAATACCGAGGAACGTGTAACAATTTGACCGTTAGTTCAAACCTTAAATTAAACGGAGTAAAGAAATACATCCAGGACATAGGTACACCTACTGCATAGATACTTGACAAAGCACACTCCTCATCTCAGCAGCAGAAGGCTGTATCTAGGCTTGATATTATTAAGAGCGAAGCTTAAACAGCGAGGAATCTTGAAAGGCATCATATTTTATCAGGTAGAGCTATAATCCCGGTGTATTTATAGGCCGGGCCCTGCGGGTGCGCATTCAAAGGCTCACGACCGCAGGAAATTAAATCGGAGCAGAGATTATCGAAGATCTATTTAAATCCGCAAGTAAAAGAAACATTGCTTGTTTCACTTGTCTATGCCAAGACGTTTAGAGCTTCGTTAAATGAATCCGTGATTCTTTTTAGTAATAAGTGGACCGGCTTTTTTAATTTAATTGGTTGCCGGTGTACGTAAACTATCCTAGTTACTAATTCAGTACGTAAGGTAAACGTACGAGTGCTCGTCACTGTCCCAATAGTTGGCATCTTGTCATTAGCAATAGAGATGACAACAGGGTGTTGTCTATTGGACATTAGTGTGTTGAGCACTTGGACGTTTACCTTATATGTCTTCTTCACTAATTTGAAGAACAAAACCCACTTAACTATCTACATAGAATATATTATATTAGTTTGTCTGACTGAAGCAGAAAGTATGTAGAGGTGTTAATTTTCTGCCTCGAATTGGTAAAATGTAAACACATATAGTAGCGTCACTAGTCATATCTCACACCCATCCACATTCTTTTCTAGATTAAGGATTAATTCACTTACAGCGCGTTGAAGTCTTTCGTAAGAGCGAGGCTAGCGCTTCGTTGCCCCTCGCTTGTTCCCAATAATAAATGAAAATACCAAATCCGTCACACAACAATGAAGCTTTATTAGGTAACTGGTGGTGCTCAGATTCTCTCAGAGATAATCTATAGAATACTTCAATTAAACTTGCTCATTGCGACAAAGCTGCACACCGCGGCTTAAAAGTAAATACCTCTCTCACCATTACGAAGCCATTTCTCGATTCTGATAAAGATCTGTTACCGTTCAAGAAAGTACTTGGAAGTTATTTAAGTTACCTAATGATAGTATGCTTTAAATTTTACACGTTTTTGTTTTGTTTTATTTCAATTTTCAAACTGAAACTTTAACGTTTGGTTTTTTTGGCTCCTCGTTCTAATCTCCGCAAGATTTATTTCTTCCATGATTTACATTTGTTAAAGTTGATTCTTATTCTAAAATAAAATCATTATTCGCGGACAGAGTGTAAATCACGTCATCTTTGCCATTTTCGTTAGAGTGGTTTGGAAACAAATAAGAGACAGGTTTATCGCGACCGCGACATCTTCGCGACGCGGGCGCATATTCAAGAGGTCACAGTGCTCGGTGACCGGAGCAGGCAGGGGCCTCGGGCGGGGGAGGGGGGAGGGGGGTTGAGGCGTGACTCCGCGGCAAGCACAAGGAGACAGGAAACCATCGCCGACACATATTCATTATTGTAGCTCTGCTGCCACCCCGGCGGAATACTAATTCGGGACATTGGTGGAAACAAAAGACGAAGGATATTTAAAGTCAATCAATTGAATGACAAATATTGAAACCCCAGAACGAATAAATGCTGAATGCTCTCGAACCTTTTTGCCTTCGCCCTATTTTCCTAATTAGATGTATGGTAAAGTTGAGCCTACTTACTTCCATAAACGATGTCGCTACTTTTTAGGTTTCCGTAGGTAAAATGTCAAAAACGGAACCCTTTTAGTTTTGGCCATGTCTGTCTGTCTGTCTGTCCGTCCACGGCTTGGCTCAGGGACTATCAATGCTAGAAAGCTGTAATTTTTCACGAATACATATGTAAACTATGCCGACAAAATGGTACAATAAAAAAATCAACAAAAAAAAGTTATTTGTGCAGCAAGAGAGCAAAGTGGTTTTTTGTTGCGTGTGCTGATTTTGAATCAAAAAATTACCAGTAGCTACAATACAAATCTCATACTCATAACATGCATTGTAATTTGAACTTAGAACTACTTGTAAAATATAACATACCTACTTATTTTTTAATACTGCAAATAGCCTCATCTTAAGTCATTAAAAAGTTTAAGCAATAAACGTACCTATAATTTATTATAAATTATATTAAACCTTTAATTTGATTTCATTAAGATTTCTTTCTATTTCATAAAGTTAAATAGATTCGTTACGAACTCAATTCAATGAGGGCTATCGTTTTTTGTCTCACTAGATGTCGCACTGTTGCGTGAGGTTTTTAAGTGTGGCTTTCAGAGTCTGTTATTACGGGCGTTAAAACAAAGTTTAGATTAAAATCATATTTAATACACCTTAAAACCGTACCATAAAAATATCCAGCAACCACGTGTTGCTTAGTCCCGTTTTGATCGGAAAAAAAGGGAGGACAAAAGTTTCCGAAAGACAAAACTAGGTTAGCTGGAAGAGATCCCTTTTTAGGGATAAGCTCGCCTTTGTTCTCCTCTCTGTGTATTTGTATTTTTATTTTTATGTGCAATAAAGAGTTTACATACATACATACTGTCTCAAAACACAAACATTAATTGCCCCGTAACGCATAATTGCCATAATTAATTTCAGGTAATGCAAAATATTCACAAAATTATTCTAATTATAAATAAACCCGCGTAGCTCACCCAAAAACTATGAGATTTGACATTTTGGAGACCTCACGCTACACTAGCGCCTCTAGCGGCGAATTCATTCGCGATAGCCCTCATTTGACAAATATTTATTCCAACTGTAGAGGCAGTATACAGAATTCTTTTATAAAAAAAAACAAGAGAAGCGGCTTTCGTGCAACGAGGCTGCATACTTTATTAAAAGAGCGAGAAAAATTATATTTTGGAAATATTTCGTTGTCATGTAATTTATTAGGAATCGATATATTTTTGATACCACAAATTTAATTTAAGATTGTAATCAACACATTTAAATTCACACGCTTTTTTCATGTTGAAGTGAAAGTGACAAATCAAAGTGAAGTTCAAATATTTGGAATTCAGTGAGTAGACTCAACACTATCCTCAGTATTTGAAAAAAAATATTAAAAAAGTTACTTTGTCTCACGGAGTGAACAAAATGCGATTTTGCCCACTGATTTCTCATAGCAAAACCGGCCTGTTTCAGGTGCTGAGGTGAAATAGTTATTTGTGTCACAAGGGAGCAAAATGGTGTATTTACGGCGAGGGCGTACATTGAATCCAGAATGTAGCGAAGGATTCTACAATAATTCTCGCTATTCGCGCTTGAGGGATTCAAGCGTTAACGCCCAAGATGAAAATAATTTTGCTCCCGAGTGGCTCATACAACTTTTCACACCGAGCATTAAGAAACTTGAAAAAAAAAACAAAATATTATTAAAAAAACAACCAGCATAGAAAATGGCGTGGCTATACAATTATCAAGTTCAAAAATGGCATTTGCAATAAAACACTTAGAAAAGCCTTGAACAGAGAAGTTGCACTTTGCTCCCTCTCGTCAGGGAGGAAAAGTTACTTTTCTGAAGGAGAGGTGTGAAAAAAACATTTACGGTACCTCCCATACACGTAAAGTGGGGGTGATTTTTTTTTCTCATCCAACCTTGTAGTGTGAGGTATCGTTGGATAGGTCTTTTAAAATGGGGGTTGCTAAAACGATTTTTCGATTCAGTGATTTGTTTGCAAAATATTCAACTTTAAAATACAAATTTTCATTAAAATCGAGCGTCCCCCCCCCCCCTTTTAAAATATAAACCGGTGGGTGGAAAAGTTTGGAAAATTCAGGATGGTAGCAAGTATATCAAACTTACAAGGAAAACTATAACGGTTAAGTTTTCTTGAGAATATTAGTACTTTAAAAGTAAATAGCAGCCTAAGGTATAAAATATACTTAAACATGGAATATTCCGTACAAAATACGAAATCCTTAGAAAAATATTACTTAATTTTTTCGTAATGGCGACGGAACCCTATTTCGGGTCGCTCTTGGCCGGTTTTCTCCTCTTTCGCTATTAATGCGCGCGTATGTATTATTTCCATAGTTTAAAAAAAAATACAGTTCTCACCAGTGACCTGTAATCCTTTTTGAAACACAATTTCTACAATAACTTCGACTACAGTACAGACTTAGCAGGGCAAATAAAAACATACGCACCGCGCCCTTTTGACTCACGTGACATTTTTATTTTCTTATTATTAGTTCTACCTTATGATTAAAACGCTGATAGCAATTAATTACCACGTATATTAAACGTAATAGGAAATAATTGTATTTTATTTTATAACTCCTTATTGTTTATAAGTAAAATACATAAAAATAGATAACATCGCAAAACAAGCCAATAATGGACAATAATAGTCATAGAGATGCCAACTGTAAATGGAAGACTACTTTCAACTATCGTTTGATAGGTAAAGTATGAGTACAAATTCACTATCTGACAAACTGGATAGGTATGTCATGGATAATTCCACGTGTCTGAAAAATTTAGTCAATATTAATTTATTTATCTAAATTCGCTGAAATAAAACAAGTATCAAGTTAAAACCATCTCCATTAAGGGGCTGTTTCACCATCTATTGATTAGTCTTAACTGACGGTTAAATATGATGCCGTCTCTATTTGTTTTGTTCGAATAGACGGAGACGGCATCACATATAACCGTCAGTTAAGACTAATCAATGAATGGTGAAACAGCCCCTAAATCTCACTTGCATGTATTAGGTGATTAGTGGTTTTGCACTATCTCCGACATTATTAATAAAATTATTCTTATGGAAAACAGTTTCTAGGTAGGTAGGTATTGTCTTGGGTAATTAAACCAGTAATGCAATCTTTTCAAACACACTAATGATTGACTAAACTGGTTACCTATAGACAAATAAAAAGGCCCATAAGTGATAGCAGTCGTCATGTTGTCCACCCTATGGTGTCTCTAATATTACGCCATTGCCTGGCAGGCACGGTTCCTATTACCTTGGATCCTGTATAAGCCAGTAAGGAATGGCCGCAAGGGGCCTATTGCGGCTTGATTATATGCAGACGGCTCGCATCGTTCAGGATATGGCTGCTTCCGCTCTCTTGCCTACAAGGCGACGGCTAACGGTCGCCGCGTCAATAAACCCGGCAACTCCCTCCTGTGGAGACAAAATGATAGGTTACGTAGGTACACAGTGACAGTAAAAACCCTGTTACTTTAATAAGGCTGTGACGCAAATGAGCCTGTAAACAGTGACAGTCGGTAAAAGGATTTTTTAAATATTTATTACCATAATTTATTATCACTGATGTGAAATGAATGAGGATTTCTTAACAGACGATGCAATTCAGCATGAAGCTCCCACATAAATGCAATAACCAACTACCAGGCAACTACATAAGAATATTCATAACATTACTGATGCACCTATCAACATTTCATACCGTTCCAAGAATAAAATTGTTATGTAAGTACTCGTAGCGCGGCTTCTGCGTATAAATAAGAAGAGGCTTTTACATTCAGAATTGGAATATTTTAGGAGTTAGTTGGGTCAATTTGACTGAACACTTCTGTAAATACTTTTTTCTACTCCTATACTGTAATATGTGATTTACTTAATCACGAACAGTTATATAACAACATACATAACAAGGTTCTGGAAAAGTCTATATTGTCTATTATAACAGCAGTGTAGTTGTTGCTAAAACGACTGAACCTACTCTGAAGTTCAAAAATTGAAGTTCGTATCGTACCGTCCTCTCGCTCTCATATTAAATAGTATAAGTGTCAGACGGACCGCACGACGCGAACTTCGAGTCTGGAGTTTCGTAGTAGCCCTGCTGCAATCACTTACTTTTTTTTTTAATTCGTACGTTCGGACACGCTAAGGAGTTGTTCTTTAGACTATATACCACCAACGCTGGAAGATATCCTAAATATAAAGATAATAAAGAGTATAAACAAACATATTAAACATCCAAGACCCGAGAACAAACATGCGTATTATTCATACAATTATCTACCCCGGCCTGGAATCGAACGGGACGTCAAGCTTCGCAGTCAGGTTCTCTAATCACTAAGCCGGTTCTCCATCGTTTGCCCGAATTTCATATGCCCGAATGTATTGTTTTCTAGAATTTTCATTTGCCATAAAGTAATTTATTACTGAAATAGTAATTTCTTCGGAGTTGATATTAAACTAACCTAACCTAAACTACTGCATTCTATATGATGACACTAAAAAAAATCCTGAAAACAGCACTGTTCCATATATTTTATGGCAAAACGTTGGTATGGCAAGTGAAATTCGGGCAAATGAAATTCGTGCAAGTAAAGGTAAACGCACTTACTCCGTAAGGCGTACTCCTCTGGCTGCGCAGAATAAGTTTATCGCTATCCTGCGGAACCTATGCATTAGGTATGTACGAGTATTTTTAGGATAAAAGTAATAAAACAAAGTTCCAATAAGCACTGAAGTAGATAACCTTAGTTCCGTACCTCAATTGACGAAACCGGAACCCTTATAGGAGCACATTGTTGAAATCTGCATCCGTGCGTCTGTCAAGATCCATTTTCTCAGGAACACGTGGAGGTTTCAAGCTGATATTAGGTATCAAGTACCCAGGTCAGCTACCGCGTGGAGCAGTGAAAAATCATACTTCTAAGTCAACGTAATTTCAAAAATAGAGTTTCATAAATTTTCCGGGGAATCAAACCCCATTCTGTATTTCCAGTTAGGTATCCTAGAAACTTGAAATTTGGTACGAATGCAAGTACCTCTGAGAGCACAACCTATAAGAATAGTCTGCATTTTTTTTCTATCTATCATTGTCAGTAACCATCTAAAATGATCCCACGCGTTGTCGGATATATTGCTTAGGTATGGCCTGTACTAATATCGATATTCATATTTAATATGTACCTATAATTTCGACTGCAACCCTCAATGTGCCAGTCCGACTAGCAATTGGCCGAAAACCGGAACCCTTATAGGAGCACATTATTGAAATCTGCATCCGTCCGTCTGTCAAGATCCATTTTCTCAGAAACACGTGGAGGTTTCAAGCTGATATTAGGTATCAAGTACCCAGGTCAGGTACCGCGTGGAGCAGTGAAAAAAATCATACTTCTAAGTCAACGTAATTTCAAAAATAGAGTTTCATAAATTTTCCGGGGAATCAAACCCCATTCTGTATTTCCAGTTAGGTATCCTAGAAACTTGAAATTTGGTACGAATGCAAGTACCTCTGAGAGCACAACCTATAAGAATAGTCTGCATTTTTTTTCTATCTATCATTGTCAGTAACCATCTAAAATGATCCCACGCGTTGTACATGTATATTGCTTAGGAAAGAGCCTGTACTAATACCGGATATTCATATTTAGATAGGTACCTATAATTTCGACTGCAACCCTCAATGTGCCAGTCCGACTAGCAATTGGCCGTTTTTTTTAATATACATCTCAGTGGGAAATATCTACACTCTATCGGCCGCCTGCGTTTAAATAAATCGAATTCACGAAGCGTCATTCTGAGCTGTTATAAAAGATACCACCAAAGTGAAAATAACACAAGTCCCTTTTCAATTGAATTTTATAAAAGCAACTCAATTTTATAACCGTGTTTGTGAGAGGGCTCTAACCTTTAAGTAATGCGCAGACGTGTATCTACCGGCTTTCAACGCGTGTACAGCGAATGCAGTTTTAGTCGCACACGCAACGCAAGCAATATGGCTACAAAGTTAATACATAACAGTAAACCATCTTCGCTTCGGCACACATTGCTCGCAGGACTGATGGCCGATGGGGTCAGAAGGTACTCGAATGGCGTCCGCGGACCGGGAGACGAGCTGTCGGTAGGCCTCCAACAAGATGGAGCGACGACCTGGTTAAGATCGCGGGATCGCGTTGGATGCGGAAAGCACAAGACGGGTCTGAGTGGAGAGCCTTGGGGGAGGCCTATGTCCGGAGTGGACGTGGTTCGGCTGACATGATGAAACCATTTTCAAACAAATCTAGCGTCTATTTATATTACTTATTTAGACTAGCGTCTATTTATATTACTTATTTATCCAAGGATGGTTTACTGTTCTTTATTTACTGTGATGGCGACGTTGCGTGTGACTGCGCGGGATGACGTCAACGGTGCTGTGGGCGCCGCCGGCGCAAACCGCTGCAGTCTTGATACATAAGGAATAATTAGACCAATCAAATCGATAAAAATTCAAGAGATTTTGCAGGTGGTAGGACCTTGTGCAAGGTCCGCCCGGATTGCTACCACCATCTTGCACTGTTGTGTTTCGGCGTGGAGAGTAAGACAGCCGGTGAAATTACTGGCACTTGAGGTATCCCATCTTAGACCTCTAGGTTGGCAACGCATCTGCAATGCCCCTGGGCGGGCCTGCAATAGGCGGTGGTGATCTCTTACCATCAGGAGACCCACTTGCTCGTTTTCCATTCAGTCGATAAAAAAAAAAGATTGGATCAAAATCGAATCGTGTATCGCTAGTTTCGGAAAATTTAAAGTCAATGATCAAAGGTCAGCACTGTGCTTCGTCAATAGAAACTATTGTAAGTTACAAATACGACAACATTAAAAGAGGTAGGTACCTACCCGCAAGAGTGTGGCGATGATTTTCCGAAAATCGAATTTTACTGCAAGCTATTTTTCCATTCGCAAATTTTCCCAATCTAATCTTTTCCTGATAGTCTTTTTTCCGAAAGTAGATTTTTTCAGAAGCTATTTTTCCATTCGCATAATTTCTCAATGTAATATTTTCGTGATAGATATGATTCGTGAAAAAATACTTTGAATGTAATATTAGTTTTTTTATTAATCCAATATACCTGTAGGTACTGTTATATTTTCATTAATAAACCATCACATGCGTGCGTTCTTAATATATGTTAATTAAGTTTTCGCTGTGAACAACACGTAATTGCAATCATACCTAATAAATTTACACAATTATATAAGTATACATATATACAAAGTGTTAATTAAATAACTGAAACTTCAGACACCCCAAAAATATTTTTTCATTTTAAAATAGTTGATTGCATTTATTTCTGAATACCTTCATTATTTAAAAAAATATTCGTATGACGTTTTTAGAAGTAAATCACACATTGACAGCAAAACGGCCCGTATTAAATTATCGAAATAGTATGCAACCTCGCTAAAATATTAATCGCAGTCACCAATTAGCCAAAAAGGGATTTAAGAACAAAAACACAACCTAATTTAAAAATATACTGTAATCGGTCCTACTCTCGATTCTGGCAAACTACTTTCTGGTTTTCAGTTATTTAATTAACACCTTGTATATATATGTATAAATTAAACTTCTTATAATACCTAGGTTAAAAACATAACAGAATGTAAGCAGGTAGGCATGACGTAAGGCCGTTCCGGTAAAAGGCAAGACAAGACCATTAAAGCATCACCTCTTATAAATGTGACTCATTACTTAGCCGTGGCTTTGCTCACGTAAACAGGTAGTCAAATTGAAATTGGACTGGGACTTCACTAAATTCCCAAAAAACTACATCGCATCACAGTCTTTATTTACGTACGTCGTATCAAAAACACCAGTGCGTCACGTCTCTTGATGCAGCGGTTAAGATAAAATAGATTTTACAAGGATAAAAGGGATCATATTTCGGGATAAAATGTAGCCTTATGTGTTATTCCAGACGTCCAGCTTTCCGCAAATCAAATTTCATCTAGATTCATGCAGTATTAGCGTGAAGAAGTAACAACCTACACACGTATGCGCACATTTTCGCATTTGTAATATAAATAGGATTTTTAACTGGTAAAGTTCGCTGGAGCCCTAAGGAGCGTCGTGGTCGTGAGCGCGAGACGTGCGCGCGCGCTTCGGAGCGGGGCGGGGGGTGGATCCCGCGGATGCTAGGGTTCATTACCCGCCCGCGCCCGTTCGATCGGCGACTATCCACAATGGGGGCCACGCCATCCTAGGGCACGATATACCACCGACCGAGAAACAAATCTAGACGAATTCGCTATGCCTTTGTTGTGATTTCGTGGTGCCCATAGCAAGAGGAGAACAAAACAATAAATACAACTAAGTATGATTGGTTTTTTGGAGTCTTTTTGTATTTTTTATTTCAACTCCAAATTTGTTACTTTTACGGGTATCCCGTGAAACCATATCGAAAATACAAACTGAGACATGGATGCACAGAAAAACCAGAAAAAGAGACCAGCGCTGGGAATTGAACCCAGATCCTCAGCAATCCGTGCTGCGTGCTATAACCCCTACACCACCGCTGGACAGGAATCTAAACACGAATTTTTCCTATGCATACATATCTCAGGTTGCTTACAACTAAGTACCTAACTAGAAGAATGCTCGAGCGCTTAGCTACATTTGTTGAAATTTTAAATGAATATAGTGATGAAACTAAAAACATTTGATCTGGCCTATAGTTTGTCATATCTTTTAATTATAACATGGTTTATCTTCTTCACACGCGATTCAATGGTGGGGTCATAGGGAACCGCCTCCAAAAACTTGTTATCACAAAACTGTGGGCGCTTTCCATATGTTATATAGGTTTGAAAAACGCCCACAGGTTTTTAGGTATTTTGTTTCGATGACAAGGTTAAGTTATGAATTGCACAATATTATTTTTATTTAAATGTCCATTCAGCGAACTTTATGAAGCTTTGGCAAATTTTAGTAACGAACTTGAGAATTAAATATTTGTATTAACATTTTTTATGATAAATAATGAAAATTTGTTAAATAAGTCCCTGGGCGACCGAGCTTCACTCTGGCTAAAGTTGGAAACTCGCGCTCCAGAAACAAGTCGACCCTAGCTCCATTGTTCGCCCTTAAAAAGCCCCATAGAGCTAATAAATTTTATCTAAATCGTTGGAACTGTTTCGGATATTTTCTCGTTTAAAGTTAAAATGACTCTAAAATCCAACACAAAATAACTCCACTACCTATTGCTTGAGTTTAAGATCACGATGGGACCACAAACGTAATTTATACCGAAACCAGAAACTTATTAGGTATTAATAATATATAAGTAAGCAAAATAAATAAAGAAATTGACTACTTGTGTTATGGACATTATCGGGCCGGGCCACACATTAGAAGCTCCGTAGTAATTTTATAAACTACCTTGATTTTAGAGAAGCTCGACTTGCATGCGCCATGATCACGAGACGACATATTTTATTCATATTATTCATAAAATTAGTAATTACCCCGATAGTCTAAAATATTGAGCTCCGTATTAGTCAATAATACAATTATCGCTATTATTTTTTAGCCACGAGCCCGGAAGCCACGATCAATAAATTTATATTAATCATTTATCTGATTAATGCTGAGAATCATTGAAGGCACTAGGACAGTCACTACAGAACAATAAGTAGAGCATTGAAAGTATTTATCATATTCAGTGAAAATAAGATATTTGCACTGAACAAAATATATTTTAGACCTAGTACCTACCTACTCACCCAGATATTACCTAAACTCCTAAGTAATTAATGCTAAATAAACTCTACCTACTTTGTAGCTAGTTAGTTGGATTGTTCTACGAGAGTAATAAATTGGTACTAATAATTAGTTATAATCTTAAAAATTTCTAGTTTATTGAAATATCTATAATTAACTCTTAGGGCCAAGATTACACTGAGTAATTAATAATAATAATTAATAATAATTGTCTGTGTAATATAGGTAGACAATAATACAGACCGTTATTTTACAGAACAATTCTATCGAACAAAAGGTAAGCAAATGTTCACACCTGAAAATATTGGGCCTGACACCGCTCTCTTTCTTGCGACACCGAACTGTCTCGCACACTTACCTGCGGAAGCTAGTTGATGTATGTATATAGTTCGACCGAAATAAGCACAAATTAGTTTTCTATTTAGCCAAGTGAACAAACAAAATAACACATGTTTTAATGGGGACTAAATTCAATATACAAAGAGTTTAAAATAACAACGATGCCACCAATTGCTGAAATATTCTTCTTCAGCGCTCCAGCTGTGACTGAAACTCGAAGAATTTCCACATTGTACTTACATATTCGTGCTTATTGTCTCGATTACATTATTATCAAGATCTAGAAACCTGCCTAGCATGCCAGCCGACTTTGGCATAATAAAGTTCAATAGGTAAGTACTTCCTATATACCTAGTTAGCTAATAAGTAGGAATGTTTGTACCTAGGTATTATATTTATACATATCATCATCCCATCATCATCCCAGCCTATATACGTCCCACTGCTGGGCACAGGCCTCCTCTCAGAACAAGAGGGCTTGGGCTATAGTTCCCACGCGGGCCCAGTGCGGATTGGGAACTTCACACGCACCATTGAATTGCTTCGCAGGTTTGTGCAGGTTTCCATATACATATATTCAATTCAAATTTGAATTCAAACTATTTTTTATTTACTGATTCTTACTTTCTGATGCAGCTGCGAATACAGTAAACAAGAGTAGGTAAAGCGGATTAAAAAATTTTTTTACGAATAATTCGAAGCGAATTTTTTTTTTACGAATAAATGCAAAAGCGTGTGTGTTTGTATCTTTGTCCGTCTTTTACGTCGAAACGGAGCGACGGGTCGACGTGATTTTTGGCATAGAGATAGTATATGGGCCAGAAAGTGACAGGCTACTTTTTATCCCGGAAAAATGCCCTGATCCCGAGGGAACAGCGTGCGATAACCGAATTCCACGCGGGCGAAGCCGCGGGCAAAAGCTAATGACCTATAAGGCTGCGGCTCCAGTGAGGTTGAAACGAGCGGAGCGGAGAGGAGACGTGTAGGGATCGACCAATCATATCAGTTGAATTCACATCTTGTCTCCGCCTCATTACTTATCATTAGACGTGTAGGTAGGGAATTGGTCGATCCTCCCTACACGTCTCCTCTCCGTTCCGCTCGTCTCCGCCTCAGTGGAGCCGCAGCCTAACGCTGTCATCATAGAAAATTCAATCAAAGTTCAATGTCTCAAAAACGGCTGAACCTATTTTTATCAAAAATAAATAAGAAAAACGGCAAGGAAACTCGCTTTCATGTAAAAATAAACCGTATCGAAATCATTTCATCCGTTTGAGAGCTACGATGCTACAAACAGACAGATAGACGTTAATATGGCGTCAAAAAGGATTATTTATTCTATACCTTATTTTCATTAATCAAATCAATATGGACTGGGCATTACTCTAGGAATAACAATTATAATGACGATACTAGCGTTAGAGCGTTACGCGTGGGCTGTCGGGAAATTATATAAATGTTCAGCGTAGCCTGTGGGTTGCGCCTATAAGGTCAGCCTTGCACCCACACATGCCTTTTACGTAGAAAAGTATTAAACGCGATTGCGTACCAGACGTCAACAAAACCGTATACGACACGCACATATCAAATGAATACAAGCCTTAGCACAGCAAGCATAAAGTCAAAAATACAAAAGTCCGACTTGTTGCTTTTTCGTTGCTCCTTACGAGCTTAGTTTGCAACATTCACCTTTACCTAATCAGGCAAGCGGATTTTAGAACGGCTGTAGTGGGCGACAGTTGTAAGTGGAGGAAAATATTTTCTAAATGACTCTTTAGGTACAAAAACAGCGCTTAAGAGCCAGTTATAAGTTCAGTATGTTTTAATAAATATTTTTGAGTTTTGGTATGCCGAAGGCTCTTGTTATCCGGTGCGATTTTTGCTGTGCCATCCCATTAAACAAGGTCTAACTAAAACAAGCAAACTTTTTTCGTACCTAATTTGCTACAGCTGGCCCTCGTTACGACTTTATAGCAATGGATATATTTTAACACCTTTTCGGGGTTGTCATCGTGTATTCAAGCATTATTGTATAGGCAGCGCAACATTGACCAGCAACAGCTTACAATTAATACAATAGGTAATGTATAAAAAACTACTTATGTAGGTGAATGGAATACAGTAAACAAAACAACAGCCCGTCACCTACCCACAAATGTTCGCAACTTCTTCCGCGTGGAATAGATATTCACTTGTTTAAAGTTTCTACTCGACCCTCACACAATGAACAGCAACTAGGTAATAGACTCGCCAATACTCTGAACTGACCATTAGTTATTCTGTCCTGCTACTTAAACAAGATTTAGCTAAGCTACTAGATAGGTAAGTAATTAATTAATTACTAGCTAGCCTCCAATACCAAACTTTGCCATGCCAGGTGATCTTGGGCCAGCTTTCGCCAGCCACTGACTTCAAAATCTGATAGTTCTTTCTAGACCTCGTGCCTCCAGCGGTAGGTACCTGGAACGATCAACCGATCTACATGCACACTGTCGTCTCTAGTAGGTACGGTCTTTTCACAGCTCGATGGTCTCCCAACCCTTCCACGAATCCAAGTCGTCGGAATCTGGACGCTTAAGGGGCTGTTTCACCATCCATTGATTAGTGTTAACTGGCGGTTAAATGTGATGCTGTCTCCGTCTATTCGAACAAAAAAAATAGAGACAGCATCAAATTTAACCGTCAGTTAACACTAATCATTAGATGGTGAAACAGCCCCTTAGTCTTCAATAATATAGGGCTTGGTTGGACACTAACCATGTTAGCACCAAAATGCATAGGTACAACCGTTGAAATAGGATATCGTAGGAAACTGCCATCTCTGAAACTTATTATCTAACATATTTAAGTTTTTTGTGGCAAACAATGATTTTATCAATCAGAATTATAGGTAATTTAATAAGTTTTACTCCTTTAATATAATACCATTGGTGGTCCGGCAACAAGTCTGCATTTTCTACATTCTTCCTAAACCCACCAGCTTCCGTCTACTCTCCGAGTCCACTCTTTCTTTCTTGGATTTCCATATCCTTTCACTTAAATTATTCCGTCTTCAGTTTGATTCTGAGGCCGCTTTTTTTTTACTGTGCTACGGTAAACTCAAATATGTTTTCTTAAATATCCTATTCTACGAGTATTAATCCTACTGTCCTATTCTATCCTATTCTATACTATCCTGTCCTATCCTATCCTATCCTATCCTATCCTATTCCTTGTCTTTTCAAATTGTTACTGAGCCCATAACCTTTTGCAGGCCAAACTCTGACATTTTTTTATTGCGTTGCCATGCTAACAAGAATCGTGTAAGTAAACTGCTGTCGTTTTATAAATCAAAAGTTGCATGGGCATAAGATATAAGATGGGCAGTTCAGTTAAAGCGGCTAGTCGGAAATAATCAAAATAATCGACAGCTATTTTAGCGCCATCTAGTATTGAGTGGAAAAACGAGCATGACATGATGCATGTATAAAACTTTAATTTAAATTCTTCGAGAGTTCAATGTTAGCAAGTCACGATGATACTACCACATTTTCTTAGATATTTTGGCATGGTATAAATGAGATAAAGTGGGATCGACTCTTTTTTTATATCAGATCTGGTATATGAAATACAGCTATAGAACGCTAGGTGGTGTACAATTCTACGTTTCATTTGCTGTCACAAATATCACAGATTTACTAATGTCTTCATCAAGAAATTTAATTTACAGTTCAAGCGCCTGCAAACTGAAGTGGAGACATCGCAACTGTGCGGAAAAAGCACAAAAACTTTGTTAGTGTGAAGCAGGCATTTTCCCATAGAGCATGAAGAATGCAACAATAACTTAAGGGCTACTACGAAACTAGAAACTCGAAGTTCGTGCCGTGCGGTCCCTCTGACACTTATACTGTATAATACGAGAGCGAGAGGGACGGTACGATACGAACTTCCAGTTTCGAGTTTCGTAGTAGCTAGCATAGAGCTAGCCCGGTTATTTTAGCAATTCTAAATGTCACTTACCGGTGAAACATTGACACTAACAAAGTCCTTTGTCTATAGTTAACATGGCGGGTAACGAAAGTGACAGGTTCGTAATTGTAAATAAAAGTAGCTCGGAATTTCGATTTTCGGTATCTTAATAGCGATTCGTGAAACAAATAGGTATTTAATAATAACACTGCATAAATTAAGTTGTGAACCTTGTTTTACAGCGATTTAAAGCCATCGAGTGTCGCAATCATACGAGAAGTTTACGACAGTGAAAATGCACACATCAAATTTGAAATGGAATTGGAAAGAGCACTTGAGGCCGGCGTGAGCGTTATAGTAATAGAGCCAGAGTCGCTTGGCGAAGAGACTGCAAGATGGATTTACGTAGGCAACCTATTGCATAAAATATCCGTCTACAGTGGTCTTTGTGGTGTCGCCTCTGGTATATATCTTAACTATTTTTGTACGCAAATTAATATGTATTACGTGTGTCTATTGTATAAGTGCGGTAATTGAGCAATTTAATATTCCAGGTTTGACATGGAGTTCTTTAGCTTGTACTCCATTTGGAATAGCATCCATTCTATGTGCTGGTTGTTACACTCTCTCATGGCAATGGGACCCGTGCTGCAAGTACCAAGAAGAGAAGAACCGTCGTCATTTGTCTACTTTACCTGTACTGAGCGACTTAACGTCAGCATCACCTGTAGTACTTGTGCGTACAGATAATAGACGAAAGATATATTTACATAGCTCAGTAGCACTGGCTGCTGCTTCTGTTTGCCTGTGGAGACTATATCAGACATTCAAATAAATGATTCAGCTTCTATTCCACCATGCCAAGAGACGTCAAGTAATGTTAATGAACTGTTCTCATTCTATTTAAAAAAAAAGAAGTATTTTGAAAATCTTCACTGTTGACAAATATTAATTGACGCCTTTGAGCGTGGCAGGTAAAGCACAGCTCTATGCCAGTTTATGATTAAAAATAGGATTATATTATTGTTCTCAATTATGAAGTAGGTAGGTAATATTTCAAGCTTACTAGTGATTATTGTATCAAATATAATGTTAAAGTAGGAAGCAGAGTGTAAAAATGATAATATAGTTTTAGAAAAATTAAAAGCCAGTACAAAAGATTTATTTTCTTTAATGTAAATAACTAGATTTCAGTGAACTTGGATGAAATCTAATTAATAATATTGTTGGCATTAAAATGACCGAAAAAATAAAATATGTTACAGAGATATTGTTTTATTTGCCATCATATTTAACATTAAGTCATAGTACAGGATAACAACCTATAGGTACCATCAGCCAAATAAGTGGTCTACCAATTTTTCAACAAATTCCTATCAAATGAATATGTCGCTATAGTCGAACTTTCAAGTTGACAGACACGTCTATTGGCATTATTGTTTTATGACATGCAAACGATTATCAGCTTTAGGGTGGTAGACCACATATTTGGCTGATGGTACACCCATCTGTTTCATGGCAAACAAGTATTTTATATCAATTACTAGCTGTTGCCTGCGACTCCGTCCGCATAGAAGTATGAAAAATAATTTACATCCTATTCTCAAACCTACTGAATACACAAAAAATGTCATAAAGATTGTTGAGCCCTTTCAAATGAGTTTTTATATATTATATTAGATAGCATAATAAGAAATATATTGCAAGTTGTACACTGCCATTCAAAGTTCTTGCAGACAACCCTATTATCATCACATTCACAATGAAGTAATGCTTATATTGACACTAGCCGTTACCCGCGACTCTGTACGCGCTGAGTCCGTATATCGCTATCCCGATAAAACTATCCTATGACCTTCTCCGGGACTCCAAACTATCTGTATACCGAATTTCATCTAAATCAGTTCAGTGGTTTAGGTATAGATGAGATGAAGTAACAGACTTAACTTTCGCATTTATAATATTAGTGGGATATTATTATTACACAAATGGGTGAAGTTTACTAGTATCGACCTATGTCTGCCAATTCAGTAGTTATGCTTGGAAAAAAAGGCAACCAAATAGTTACTGTTGTATGTTTTTCATACTTTTGGTTGGCACCTAATAAATTGTTAATCATGAGTGTGGTACTTAAAAAAAAAGTTTGTTGAGTTCATAATTATGGGTGCAAACTCACCCGAATTCATATCTTAGACCATTGTAATCTTTTAAGACCTGCTAAACATTAGGCCATTAGAATCAGTGATAACATTAACTGGTCACCAAAAGGCTGATCCAACATTCCTGCAGCTTTTGATAGACCTAAATAATATCCCCTAACATTCTCATTTTCAGGTCCATTAATAAAACAGCTGGATTGATTTTATAGTACCATACATTAAACCAAGTGATTTCATTATAAATATGCTATGCAGGATCGCGGTGGATGCGGAAAGCACAAGACCGGTCTGAGTGGAGAGGCCTGCCTATGTCCAGCAGTGGACGCTTTCGGCTGACATGATGATGATGATGCCCTTACCCTTATGCTACGAGAAATAAATAGATTCCTTGTCCCATTAATGACAATACTAAGTGTAATGTGCCCCAACCTCTTCCCTCGCGTCTACATTCATCCAGCCTTTAATGCATTCCAGTTTGTTACGAAAGCTTTTAATTTGATCAGGGCTGAGAACTAAATGCAGGCTTTAAAAAAATATTTAAAAAAAAAACTAATAAATAGACCCATTAATTAAATCGGAAGGATGCCCACAAACGTTATGTAACGAAAACCATGAACACACCCTACCCTATGAGGATAGCACACTAATAGGGCCTACGCTAGCTGACGCGGTTTTCACCTGCACCCGCACCTGCTAACGTAAGCCCTTAGGTAGGTATTCCCCAAGAATCAGTAAGTTTTATTTAAAAAAATTAAGTTTGATATTAATCAGTGATAAAAATCACTGCCTCATTCAACCTTGTGAATATCTCTTTGGGTATGGTTGTGTACTTAAATCCACTGTAAAGCTATGGAAGACTGGTTACTTTTGCTCTTTTATACATAAGTGAATAGAAAAGTGATGGTGAATTATGCCTCAAAAATATAGCCAGTTTTGGCAAGAACTGACTAATCACCAAGTCATTGTCTTTTTTGACTACCATGTCCAGAGTTTTATCAGCGACATATTCAGCCGAGAAGCCTTCCTCAGTTGTCTTATCCATCACTGAAAAAAAAAATGTAAGTAGTATTACAATTTTTCCCTAGCTATGCAATAATGATACAGTCGCCAAGTAAACTTTCGTAAGCTTAGGCATAAGGATCTGTGCTATATTCTTATATTTAATTATTTATTTCCCTAAATCTTAAAGCAAAAAAGAAAGATTTATTTGGTTCCATCAATCTGTACCTACCATCAATCAGTAGTAGCATCTTCTTTATTTTTATCTGTATAATTCCAATTACCTATAATGGGACAGTGTAGATCAAAAGGCAATGCAATGCTTTGCTTAGGCCCCATTAAAATAAGGAAGAAATAAAAACCGGCCAAGAACGTGTCGGACACGCCTAAGATAGGGTTCCATAGCTAATAAATCTCAAGCAATCTTAGCCGTTATAGTTTTCCTTGTAAATTAAATATACTCGTACTTATACCATCCTAAATTTTTCAATTTTTCTACCCAATAGTTTAAATTTTAGAGGGGGGGACGCTCGATTTTAATGAAAATTCGCACTTTAAAGTTGAATATTTTGCAAACAGATCACTGAATCGAAAAATGGTTTTAAAAGACCTATCGATCCAACGATACCCCATACTAGGTACCCTTAGATACCCTAAGAATTTTTTTTTTTGTTTTTGTGATTTTACTACTTTGTTGGCGTGACTGATATTGATATGTATATTCATGCCAAATTACAGATTTCTGATACTTAACGCTCTCTGAGCTTAGCCGCAGACAGACGGACAGACATGGCGAAACTATAAGGGTTCCTAGTTGACTAAGGAACCCTGAAAATGAACCCTGCACCTCTTCAAATTAGACTATCTGGAAAAGTAGGATTCTTTTGTCAGAGCATAAAGAATAATGGCATATTTATTAGAAAGAAGTTGCATTGCCTGCATAAAAGCATTGTATTACTAGGACATTACATAAACATAAAAACCTACCAAAATGGCCTCAAACTTCTAGGGTCATTAATTATATCAGCAAAATAGATGAAACTTTCTGAAATGCTTATTTCAGAATCAGAACAATGAATGTTGCCTTACCTCCATGCTTGCTACCACTGCCGGTTAAAGCATTCAAAGATACTGCTGTTTTCACATATCCTGGACTTACAACCGATACATTGATATTGTGTTGATGCATTTCAGAACGCAAAGCATCACCAAATGCCTGGAGTGCAAACTTAGATGCTGCATATGCTGAACGGTCAGGTATTGCAATGAGTCCTTGTACTGAGCTCATCAATACAATGTGCCCACTTTTTCGTTCTACCATTTTCGGTAAAATAGCTACAAATAAAAAGAGATTACAATTATCCTTAACTGTTTCAAGAGATCTTATAACAAGAGAGGAACACCACTTTAAGTAGCACATTTAAAGAATATTATAGAAAAATATTCAGCCATACCTTTTGTAAGGCATACAGGGCCAAAATAATTGATGTACATTATTTGCTTATCCACTTCTATCTTAGTGAATAATATGGAGTCTCGGTGAGACACCCCTCCATTGTTTATGAGGATGTCGACATGGCCACAAGCATCATAAACCTTCTCCACAAAGCCTTCCAAACTGTCAAGATCGGCAAGATCCAAACATAGCACTACAGGCTCTAAAGTTGTAATTTTCTGCAAAAAAAAAACGTGATATAACACAAAACAAGTACTTATAAATGAAATAAAGATTAAGGTTTTGAATACCTGGCAATTTGTATAGAAACACCCTTTTTATTGATAGTATCTTTTATTACATTGACTTGGAAATTTAATTTTTTCATTGCACACATCTATCTAAATATAAAAAGACTATTCTTATTTAGTATTGGTACCTAAGTATCTGGCATTAAAACAAGAGCATGCTTTTTGTTATTATTGATTACTTTTTACCGGACTGCAAGGAGAGGTATTGTTTTTTGCGCATATCTTGTAAGTATGTAATATTTACAGCATATAATTTGACTGCTGCCTATCCTTGTGAATATTCCTCTCATACATTACCATGTTAACAGGAAGAGATCCCTGATTAGAAAGAAGTTTAAGGTTGTATTACTTTCTGTCTACTATAATTGTACTTTAAAATATTATGGGCACTAAACAGTTTACACACATACTGTAGATGATTTACCACTAGTTTGACTATCATCTTCAACTTCAACTTTTTTTGTTTTTGGCAACCGGTTGCTTTAGGTTAGCAACCACTACTGCCAATGACTCCTGACAGCAGCAAAAGTATACAGGGTGTCCCAGAAGTACCACGTCACAGTGACACCAGAGGTAGGCCAAGGCAAAATAATTGTATCAGATAATAGATGAGCCATTGCTGTACACAGCATTTTTATACCACTTAGCAGGGACTGCTTTCGGAGTTCAAGTTTTAAGTTGGTTTGATAGGGCTTCGCTAAAGTGATAGGAATGTCTAATGTTCTTGCAGTAAGATACATGTGTTATACCATTTCTGAATCTGCATAACATGCATAATTTATTGACATTATTTATTTGTTTCGTTTCTAGTAATTTTTTTTTCATGGCACATGGTTAAAGTTGAAATTCATGTTTTTGAGATAACTTAAATCAAGATTTTTTCAGCATTTTACGGTAGTTACTGACAAAATAACACACTGCACTTCTGAAGTAACTATTCACAATTCGATACACATAAAAAACTGTTATTAAGAGCTTTCCAAGTCGATGCTGGTACTAAAAATTTCAAGACAAAGGGGAGTATCCCCAAAAATCTTTATTTCGGTAATAACTCGAAAACCGTGCAACTTTTACTGGGGTCATGTTAGGTTGGTTAGGTTTGTCTTGAGCTGGCCTACCTCTGGTGTCACTGTGACGTGGTACTTCTGGGACATCCTGTATATTGTCTTCGACTAGTTTGACCAGTTTTTAAAAAGTTTGACTATCTAATATCTACTTACACTTTTCTTTGCAAGCAGGTCAGCTTTCACCCGGTTTAGTTCATTCTCCCTCCTTGCAGCCAGGATAACTTTACAGCCTTGATCGTAGAAGGAATGGGCAAGGGCCTCTCCTATCCCAGAGCTGGCACCTGTTATGAGTACCACCTGTAACACAAATGTTAAATACAATAACTAATCAAAGTAAATAATGTGATCTTCCAAAAATAATTAAACTAGTCAGACCATTTATGACTTGTAGTAATCAAGAGTTAAACTGTTCAATTTTGTTATTTTTTTACATCGATAACAGTTCAAAGTTTGAATTATTGTGTGATTCATCCTATGTATAACTACTAACTGGGTAGTAGTCTTTTCAAGTCATAAACGTAAGTCCAAATGTTTTTAAAAAATGAAAGAGTGAAATTTTAAGAAATGTATGAGTGGACTGTAATAACTAAAAAGCAAACAAAGAAATAATATGATTAAATTGAGATATACTTGAAAACACAACCACACAACACAAAGCAATAATGACAAGTAACACATAAAAGAAAAATAAACAAAAAATGAACTTTACAAAATATACACCAAAAAGTACGAAACTCCAAGAAGTGCTACATAAAGTCTAATGCAGTTAACGGGTCCAAAGGGTTGGCGTTAAGTTAACTTACCTTTCCTTTCAATGCGGTTCTTCGTTTTTTAAGCATTACTTGATTATACACTTTGCACATTGTTGCGCACAGTGCTAATGGTAATCCAATATACTTAAGGTACCAAATAATTCCACTATAACCGTAAAGATTCATCTTGAAGTTCACAACGCCGACAAATACCTATAGCCGAAACAAATAAAAAGAAAAATATATTATTAAGTGCGTACTGCGAAGAAACAATGAAATATAAAATAATTAATAATATAGAGAATATAATTACTACTTCTCACAACCGACTTACCGTAAAAACAAATAAAATATGAGTGATTAATAATAAGATCACGATAATGACTGATTTGATTATAGATTATTTTGGACTTTTGCCTTCATAATAATAAAACTCACAACTTGTCAGTTGTTAGTCAAATGTCAGAAACAAGAGGGTTAGTTCCACTAAAGTTGCGGCCACATGCAGTCGCTCGTTTGCAGCGATACTACTTGTACTATTATCTATTCTGTGGCGATACATCACAGCTTAGACTATAGCATCATATTCTTTGTATTCACGTATAACTATTCCGACCAAACCCGATCCTGATCCTAAACTTTCCTATCAAAATTCAAAATTCCGTTATATTTTTTAATTGAATTCCGCTCAGTTTCCTCACTTTTACATTGGCACAATGAGGGCTATCGCGAATGAATTCGCCGCTAGAGGCGCTAGTGTAGCGTGAGGTCTCCGAAATGTCAAATCTCATAGTTTTTGGGTGAGCTACGCGGGTTTATTTAGAATTAGAATAATTTTGTGAATATTTTTCAATATCTGTAATTAATTATGGCAAATATGCGTTCCGGGGCAATGAATGTCTGTGTTTTGAGACAGTTTTGTCTTTCGGAAACCTTTGTCCTCCCTTTTTTCCGAACAAAACGGGGACTATGCAACACTGTGGCATGCTCGATATTTATTTGGTACGGTTTTAAGGTGTATTAAATATGATTTTAATCTAAACTTTGTTTCCACGCCCGTAATAATAGACTTTCAAAACCATACTTAAAAACCTCACGCAACAGTGCGCCATCTAGTGAGACAAAAAACGATAGCCCTCATTGTCGTTCTATCCGAACTTGTATATTACCATTAAAAAAAAATGGGGTCTCGCTCGTGACCAGCAGGGCTACTACGAAACTCGAAGTTCGTGTCGTGCGGTCCCTCTGCTCTGACACTTGCCGTCCCGCAGACGCTTATGTCATTTAATACGCGAGTGAAAGGGACGATGCGATACGAAATTCGATTTGCGAGTTTCATAGTATGAATGAGCCCTACAGATTTATCGCTGCAAACGAGCGACGAGCGACTGCACGTGGCCGCTCCTTTATAAGGTCCCGTGACCCCATTTTGAATGTGATTTTGAATATCCCGCTACTCTGTGCCCGCGACTCAAAAAAGTAGCGTCAAGTCGCCGCGTCGATCAGCAGCGTCAAGATGTCTGCTTGCAGGAATGATCTTGGTCTTGGAAGCCTATGTACAAATAATAATTCTCTAGAAGCGTAATTAAGCCCGAAAAATCAAACCACGGAATACCTACCGCGGCGGGCGGGAGTTCGGCCGAAAAACTTGAGTCGTGCAGTCGCTCCGTAGAAAGTTTCGATTAAGTTTGTGATTGTGTTTTTACGCTAATCAATTTAAAAAATATGCCGTCGTGTTGTGTGGAGTGGTGGAGTAGCCATTCAAATATGAAAAACACAGGTCTCACCTTTCATATGCCAGTAAATAAATATTTAAAACACCATACTTGGCGACCCTGGAAAGTGTTATGCAACATGTAACTAAGATTATTTTTTACATGGAGTAACTCTCACGTGATGTGCTTAAATAAAATATGTTTTTTTCTAGTATGAAGGATGATATCATGCATTAAGTATTACAAAATGCTCTAGTAATGCACTAGTAAAATTAAAATCTTCGTCTAAGGCGTTCGTTATCAGCAGGGCTACTACGAAACTCGAAACTTGAAGTTCGTGTCGTGTGGTCCCTCTGACACATACTATTTAATACGAGAGCGAGAGGGATCGCACAACACGAACTTCGAGTTTCGAGTTTCATAGTAGCCCTGCTGGTGTCAGCAGCAACAAAAAAAGTTTAAAAATCAATCAAAATAAATAAATAAATCGAAATCTATCTATATAATCTAATACGAGTAATTCTTGTAAATATATTTCGGGTATCTCGGAAACGGCTCCAACAATTTCGATGGGTTTTCGGGGGTGAAGAATCGATCTAGCTTGGTCTTATCTCTGGGAAAACGCTTGTTACCGAGTGACAGCCCGAGCAAAACTTGGTACTTTATAATTAAATAGCAATGCATGAAAATTCATAAAAGGTACCTATTGAGTGAACAATCGTTTCCATTGTTGCTATTTAATTTCCTCTCAATCGGAGTGAAAAGCAGTCTAATACTAGCTTTAAACCAATTTTTCCCCTCGACGTTTCTATTCACCCTCGCCTTACTGGCTCGGGGAAAATGGCTCGTTTTATGCTCTTGTTGTACAATCCGCTATTCTAGTTTTGTTTAAATTTTTATGAAGTTCAAACCGATACCCAATTATTTATGTCGGCATACACTTTTTATGTTGTGATTTATCTCCACCTGCTGTCATTCTAATAAAAAAGATTATTTATTTTCATTGTTGTATTTAAGACATTCAATAAAAAAATAAACTCGTAAACAAGCCTATTTATTTTAGTGTAATTCTGCATAATGCCATCCACGCATTGTAAGATCAAGATCGCCCCTCGCTTGTCGCATGGGGGCGGCGCCGACTCTTACGCGGACCAATCGCTGGCAAGCTTTGTCTATGAGAGAGTGTGAACCAGGGCTTTAAATACCGTTAAAAAGTGGTAACGTTACCAACTGTCAAACCGATTTAACGTTAAATGATAATTAACGTTAAACGATTTACCGTTACTTATACAACTTTTTACCGGTAAAAAAAATGGTAACGTTATCAGCTATTCATTAAATTAACGTTAATTCAAAAGTATCGTTAAATCATTTTAACGGTATTTATATTACTATTTACCGGTAAGCTTGGGTAACGTTAAATGGCAGATTATCCTCATTTATCGAGCGAGTATGCACGCGCTAAATTGGCAACACTCGGTAGCATAGCAAAAATTACCGATAGTGTTACTTCGGTATCGTTATAATAATGTGAATGAGGGCTATCGTTTTTTTTCTCACTAGATGGCGCACTGTTGCGTGAGGTTTTTAAGTGTGGCTTTCAGAGTCTGTTATTACGGGCGTTAAAACAAAGTTTAGATTAAAATCATATTTAAAACACCTTAAAACCGTACCATAAAAATATCCAGCAACCACAGTGTTGCTTAGTCCCGTTTTGTTCGGAAAAAAAAGGGAGGACAAAAGTTTCCGAAAGACAAAACTGTCTCAAAACACAGACATTCATTGCCCCGTAACGCATAATTGCCATAATTAATTTCAGGTTATGCAAAATATTCACAAAAAAAATCTTATTATAAATAAACCCGCGTAGCTCACCCAAAAACTATGAGATTTGACATTTCGGAGACCTCACGCTACACTAGCGCCTCTAGCGGCGAATTCGTTCGCGATAGCCCTCATTGGGTAACGTTAACAAGCCCTACAATGTAAATTAAATTTACCGGTAAAAATAACGGTAATTAGGTAACGTTAAATAATGTTAAGTTATCAATTAACGTTAAATTTTAATACCGGTACTAGGTATTTTTATGATTTTTACCGTTATTTAACGTTACTTATAGTGTGAATTTGGTAACGTTAACAAGCCCTGGTGTGAACTGTGAGTGCTACGTTGTCATTGCTGTTAGTTTGTTGCGTAAATGCTACTACAATTGAAGCGTTCATTGCTAGCAGTTACGTTTCTTGAGAATTACTGTTCATAGTTGGAAGCTGATTTCTTAATCTGATTTAGTAGCAGTCGTGGCAGTAGTACAAATAAAAAAAATAACAGTATTTTTGCCGAAATTGTAGTTTTTTTTATGTTGAGCTTTGTCGCTGGAAAACAAAACCTCTTCAATTTCGGAAAACATTGTTAGGGTTCCGTTCCCAAAGGATGCCAACGGGACCCTATTACTGAGACTCCGCTGTCTGTCTGTCTGTCTGTCTGTCCGTCTGTCACAGGGCACTATCTCTTAAGCCGTAAAAGTTAGACACTAGAAATTTTCAAAGATTAAGTATGTATTACTGTGGCCGTTAGAACAACAAATACTAAAAATAAAGTAAAGTTACAAATTAAAGCGGGTCGTCATACAAGAAACGTGTTTTTTTTGCGTTTTTTGGTTGCTAGACGTTTTTAGCCGTTGCTAAGGCGACCGAGTCGCCTAGCAACGAATAGCTATTTCGGTTGAATATTTACCTTTTAAGTTTGCGATTATAATGATGTTTTATAAAAGCTTCGATAGTATAATATAGTGACTGTCTCATTGTGTGGTTTATTCGTTTTTGTGCAAAATTAATAAAGCAATTTATGAACCACAAACCAACGCAACAAGCAACTTTGATAAAGCGCTCGCCAAATCCACACCGTATAATCAGTTTACCTATTGTTTTTTACACTAAAAAAAATCATTCATAAGTATTTAACACTATTTACAAGGTTTATAATACAGTTTAAAATTTATTCACACTAGTCGAGCTTCTTATTATTTAATTACACAACATACGAAGTCCACTGAATTTCCCGCGAATGAACCAAACTGACAGCTATTTTTTTTCTGCTGCTCCGCATGGCAAGAGTCTGAAGCGCTATTCAGCCTCCGAGAGGGCGACAGCCAAAGAGGATGAGAATTAAAAATTGTTTTTTTATTCAAATAACTTGCACCTAGTGCTTACATTTTGGTGATATGTTTTAACTTTATTAACTTGTAATGTAATGTAACTAGTTATGTTTGTTCGGGTGGAAATAATATTTTAACTTAAATTTGAAGTGGATATCTTAAACCGATTGAGCTGAAATTATGCATGCATGTATAAATCCGATTACAATGCAATATTATTATGACGTAGAGCTGATCTAATGATGAAGGAAGTTAGATGTTGGCCATAGGAACTCTGTAATAAAACGACACGACTGCATCGATTTTGGTCTCATTTGATTCGTCTTGACGACTACCTACCTTGGTAACCAGGGGCAAAAAGTACCGCCAGCAAAAATGCTTGTATTAGGATTTTTTACAAAAAACTATTACTGAAACAGGAGGTGCGGAAGTGCGGAGGAGGAGGTGCGGAACCCTTCATGCGCGAGACGCTCGCACTCGCACTTTACCGATTTTTTGTTTTATTCACTGCAATTTCTTTTATTTGTACCACTGCCACGACTGCCACTAAAGGAGGTTAACAAATTTGCTTCCAAGATCAGGATCATTCCTACAAGCAGCCATCTTAAGGCTGCTCTGCTGTTCGAGGCGGCCACTTCACGCTGCTTTTTTGTCGCGGGAAATTCAAAATAGGGTCACGTGACCAGATTTATCGCTGGAAACGAGCGTCGAGTGACTTATACGTGGCCGCACCTTAACTTCATGTATACATGCAGCCAAAGAGAATATAACCACCACGTCGTTTTATCATAAGAGGCGGGACTCCCATACTAGCGAATGGAATCGAGTTTACGTGGCAAACCTCAAACCATTACCAATATGTACGCCAAAGATCTGTCAAACGTCAAAGAACAATAACACCAACATAACAGACTAAAAAAGTGTAGCATGCTTAATGCTTGCGTTTTTTTATCGATATCGATAAAAGGTGAAGGTTGAAATAAAGTCCCAGATCAACAATTTTTGTAATCAAAATTAGGTTAAGATCGACTCCACATTTAAGTCGTAGGTTATAGTGCCATATAGTGGATTTTTTCTTTCAATACAATAATATGTTTGGACTTAAACGTGAACCCAAAATAAAATAAAGATTTTCTGTTCATTTCATATATTTTTTGACGGTATTGCACTTTTAAAGCCGGTTTTTTTTTCTTATTGAAAGCTCTGTTTTCAGTGATCTTCACATATATATTTTAATTCAAGTAAATTTTAAAATTCCGCTTCTTTCTTCCTCTGATAAACAAACAAGCCTGCAGTTATCGATAGTTATAGTAGGCTATAGTACTAACTATGTTTTTCGATGCACATTTCATACATTTTGCTTGCCCCGATATCATATCGGCGTCCGATACCGATATCAGATAGAATAATCTGAAAACGCTCTAAATCTTCCAAAGATTTATTATATAAGATACATTTTAATAATATCTGTATCTGTAATAGGGCAGGGTGGTTTTGATTTGACTGCACCTGCACAGTGCACAACAGAATGATGTATCCTCCATCCATCGTGTATGACCAGAGGGGCTACTCTACGAAACTCGCAAATCGAAGTTCGTATCGCACTGTCCCTTTCACTCGCGTATTAAATAACATAAGTGTCAGCGGGACGGCAACATACGAAGTTAGTGTTTTGCACTTACTTCGTGGTATAGGGCCAGCTGGGCTACTACGAAACTCGAAGTTCGTATTGTACCGTCCCTCTCGCTCTCGTATAAAATAGTATAAGTGTCAGAGGGACCGCACTACACGAACTTCGAGTTTAGCAGTAGGCTTTTAAAAACACTGACGGATCAGCGGGATTGGTTGGATATTTATTTTATAAATTAAACTTATCCTAAATTAAATTTATTTAATTTTTTAACTATTGCTATTTATCAACATATTATGATTGATTGTATATTCAATGAATTGTCTGCTTTGCAGAATTTGGGACGCTACGCTAACAACATTATGCTGATTTTATATGAGTCAATATGGCAACATTGGTTCACGATTCCGTGATTATCTAAAATGTTGGAATAATGTTTGATTTTTCCGGATCTAAGTATATTTTTATTAATTAACATAATGTTTCAGTGAGTATAAGTCGATTTCATATAGCAGAAAACAGTTCACTTACGCTTGCAAGACTTTTTCTACGGAGCACTGGGAGTGTCGTTCAGATGCGCTGACCTTCGTTTTGATGCACAACGCACAACAAAGCATCAAATTGACGGCTGCCCCATTTTCACAACAATCTTTGGATTTGTTGTTATATTTGTGGAATGCATTCCTCATGATAAATCGCCATGAGATTAAATTAAGTTCATTGTGTAAAGTGTTACGTATGTGGAAAGTAAAATGATAATGGCATCAGCGACTACGCAAACATCGCCTGGTGTGTGTTACAGTACGACAGCAAAGACTTTCTTTTTACCTTCTAGGCTAGTGTTAGTGCTACTGGGAAAATAATTTACTCCAAACTTAATAATCAAGATGAATGAGAGGGATATCCCAAGTGTACCGATTACAACTTTGGCAGGAGTAGCCAGTTTGACGGATTGTAAGTACAGTAATGTAACCGTATTTTTAATTTTTGTATGTGGGATCGTAGTTTGCCCAACTTAACCTTAAATCTTCTTAAAAATTAGGATTTTTCGTTCAATTCGTCTGTAAGGATTGATTATTTAGTGATTTATATAGTACTTTCATGGTTTTTGACCAATGTTTTATTAGTAATTGGTAAATTTTTTATGGGTATCAAAACCCAAACTATACTGTCTAAAAGATTACTATTGTTATGTATAATTTTTTTTATTATTGAAATAACCAAAATGTTAGGCATTTTTCATTAATGGATCATTTATGTTTATGCTTAGCTTGTCAGAAAACAATTATTAAATGTTAATTTCGTTTTTCACCCATAACTATATGACTTCAATATAGTTTTTTTTTTTTTCATTTAGATAGTATTCTTCATTGATAGTGTTTATTTATTTATATTATTTGTAGTCAGGGTTGCATTAAAACAATTTTATTGTTTTCTCAGTATTACCAGTGTTGCCGCTTCCCACACCTTTACCATCAACCCTTAACAATAAATCTCAGTTGTTTCACCCCCGGGTTGCAGAGGAAGCTGCAATTTTGCTTGCAACTCGTGATGATAATTTAGTAACACTGCTATTGCAGTCACTTATGCAAACATCAGTGGAACATATGTGAGTATTTGAAATTAATTATGTGTTTTTGTTTATTTTATAGATAACAGATGTCTACTACATGTTGTTTTTTCTTATTTATGACTAGAATCACTAAAATTATTTTTTTGCCAAAAAAGAAATGTTTGGGTCATTCTAAGTTAAGAGTTATGTGGTTTAGAAATGACCAAGCATTGATTTAGAATGACCTATTTGTGTCTTAATTGTGACCTATGAAATATACTCAGCGGCTACCTATTCTGCATATATTTGAGGGCCAGATTTTTTGCCGCTCAGTATATTTATAAACTTTTCCTTTTTTTGCTTATGTTAATACTAAATAAGTAATAAATGGGACAAATAATTTTATGTTTAGACCGAAATTAAAATTATAATTGTATTAATTTTCTTGTTGAACAAGATACTCTTCTTGGCTTTGGAGGTTACTGATAGCAAAGGAACATTTTTTTTTATACACATTACATATATACCTTATTATACACATTTTACTGTAAGAAATATTTTGCCAAATTGCAAAACAATTTGGTATTTGGGAGCAGCAAGTTTATGGAGAAACTAGCTGTTTTCTGCGTTTTCATCTGCAAATATCTTATTTATGGCTATTCTGTGAATATTCCATGTTTATCCAACTTTTAACCTATTTGTGTGCCATGTTTATCGAAATCCTTTCAGCCTTTTGTGCAAGATTGCATAACAAACATTCAAACTATCACATTTATATTATTACTGGCATCGCGCATCTGTGGGAACTATTATAATTTTCTGGGAACTATTTCCAATTTCCATAAGCAATTTTATTATGATCTGGTTGAGCGCATTAGGTGTGATAGATAAAGTGAAGGTCAAACATACCTACTCACTTTCACGTTTATAATAGTAGTAAAGATATTAAGGATGATGTAAAATCCCCACCTACCTGCAGACACCAATGCCTTAAGGAAACATTCATATATCACTCACATTAAGTTCTCTCAACTCCTGATGGCAAAAAATCTTTCTTTGGCTTTATCTTAAACTATATATGATTAAAAAAAACTTAATTGTTATTTAAAACATTTCACAATAATACCCAAAATTTATAGGTAGTTTAAGAAACTAAAAAACATGTTTTAATCGTAACTGCCTAACTGCTCCATTACCAGGCCATGGAAACAACCTTTAGGCAAAATACACACTAAGCCTTTTCTAAAATAATAAAATATTAAATTTAAAAAAAATCAATAAACCCGACTGCCAAAACCAAAAGGAAGAAAATAAAGTCTAGTGGTCTAGAACTCTTGTTAAGTAGCTAATTTAAAGTTCAACAGTGGGGACCCATTACTAAGAGTTTTTGAGTGTCACGATTTAAATGGGTCCCGACTGTTGAACTTTAAATTAGCTACTTAACAGAGTTCTAGACCACTAGACTTATTTTCTTCCTTTTGGTTTTGGCAGTTGGGTTTTTTGATTTATTTAATTTAGTATTTTATTTTAAATTTTTTTGATATTTATGTGAAAACGGTAGATTAAAAGTATTATAACCCGTTTTTTATTTTAGAATGGACTAATTCTTAGCTTTCATTTGATACCTATATTGTTACAATACATTTCTTTTTTCATTCATCCACCATTTTTTTTTCGCAGACGCCATGTTGAAATATTATTTAGTTATGACAAATCCAATGATACCTCATATATGTTAAAATCCGTCTAGCCGTTTAGGCTGCAGCGAGGACCAAAAAAAATGGATATACATACCCACATACATACATACATAAATATATACATACATACGCTCGAAAAACATAACCCTCCTTCAGGTAGTCAGGTAAAAGAAAAAAAAATATGACATGGCATTATGTTGTAATGTAATGTCTTGGACTTGGAATTCCATTGCCTGCCTGACTGATGGAGCAGTCTGACCCTGGATACCGTTCTTAGTCTGAACACATGGCTAGGTTACATTATTCTTTTTTGAAGTTCCAGTGTCTAGCTTTGGACTCCATCATCAGCATATTAGCACCATATTATTCCGTTGTAATCACATTTATGGTATACTTACCATCACAGAAATATTGTTCCCAAATGTTTCATTTGCTGAACTGTTTTATGTCCCAACTCAAAATTTTCTCTGAAACCAATATTTTTAGGTCTTATAGAACACAGCATGTTAGGTTAGGATTGTTTTATGAAAGTTCTGAAAAAAATGGTTTCAGAAAAAATCGTGAGTTGAGAAATTAACATGAAACATTTGGGAATAATTTATTGCGAAAAGACAAAAACCCAGAACTATATGCATAATTGCCAAGTTTCAAATCAATACAACAATAAGAAATGGGTGAAAATAAATTTAAAGATTCTATTGCAATGCTAGTACATAGTTATAAGTGAACAGTGGCGGATTTATCCTAAGGCCCAGTAGGCCCGGGCCTAGGGCGGCAAATTGAGACATAAAAAGTTACTATGATGGTAACAATGCTGAGAAAGAAGCAGCTGATACTAAATACATGGCCTGGGGCCTAGGGCAGACAATACTGCAAATCCGCCACTGCAAGTGAAGGTAGTCCTAACCAAATAGAGCTAACCTTAGTAGGCTCTCATGTCAGTCAACCAATTGACATAAACTTTGTTGATGGGCCATTTACACCATTCCAGTAAAGTTGTGCCTGTTACATTTCACTACACAGCACTTGATCCGTCACTTTTAACTAATTAGCGGCCCCGCAATGTATTGCTACTGGTGCACCAGAAGGGTAGTACAACATAAATAAAATCAAAGAGTAGAAGTTCAATGACGCCTCCATTTTTCCTCAATAACTGTCACACATTTGCAGGTGGTAGGACCTTGTGCAAGGTCCGCCCGGATTGCTACCACCATCTTGCTCGCTAATCCTGCCGTGAAGCAGCAGTGCTTGCACTGTTGTGTTTCGGCGTGGAGAGTAAGACAGCCGGTGAAATAACTGGCACTTGAGGTATTCCATCTTAGGCCTCTAGGTTGGCAACGCATCTGCAATACCCTGGTGTTGCAGTTGTCTATGGGCGGTGGTGATCTCTTACCATCAGGAGACCCACTTGCTCGTTTGCCATCCAGTCGAATTAAAAAAAAAAAAAAAAAAACATCTCAATTTTCGTTTCCTTTTGATCCGTGTCCTACTTTATAGTCTACTAGCCGTTACGCGCGACTCCGTCCTTGTAGAATTCTTTTACCGCTATCCCGCGGGAACTATGCAATTTTCCGAGATAAAAACTATCTAATATCCTTCTTCGGGACTGATACAATCTGCACTTATACCGAATTTCATCTAAATCGGTCCAATGCTTTAGACATGCTGATGAAGTAAAAAACAAACAAACAGACTTACAAACTTTCGCATTTATAATGTTAATGGGATAGCTGCCCGCCCCGGCTTCGCACGGGCATTTAATAAAAAATTCAAAAAATGTATTTTAACACACACACGCATACATACATATTTTTGCATATATCTATATTTTTGCGTCGGCTTAAAAGAGTAGGATTATAAAGAGAGTTTTTTGTTCTTGATGATGATGATGATATGATGATGATGATAGTGATCATGATGATGATGATGGTGTGTTCTGCATAGTCGTAGTACATTATTTTGTTCTATCATCAATAGTTTTCGCAGCGCACGCGATGTAAGGAAATTTTAGGTCATTTTTTACACCTTGGCTAATTGGCTTACATTATTGGAGTTTTAGTAAGGATATTAATTTTTTTTAAATATAATATAGCCTATGTCACCCGGGGATAGTGTAGCTCCCGAACGGCCAACCTATTTTTTAAATTGTTCTAGTAGTTTTGGAGCCTATTCAATGCAAACAAACAAACAATAAAATCTTTCCTCTTTATAATATTAGTATAGATTATTTATGTATGTAGATTAAAATATTGTATTTATTCTAAAAAATTGCCCTTTGAAAAAATTATATTGAAGGGGAGGGGCTCCAGCCATATCTCGCGATATCTTACCAGGAAAGGGGGCTGAGCCAAAAAATCGCCAAAATCGCCTCACATAGGTGTCATAGAGTCCAGTTCTCAATCATCAGTGGACTTCACCATAGACCTTAACCCCCTTTCCAGTTTAGGAATATTTTTATAACACCGTGGATACATGGAACTGAACTATACTTTTATTTGTAATTCCAGTTACAGTTATGGCTCAGCAGATATGTTGTCTAAAATATCTAAAAGGCTCATGTATTACTAAATAGATATACATATTATTGGGTTCATATTAAATTCATGTTATAAATGTACTTTTCAGAGATCTCAAGGATGAAAGCATACCAAACGCAGTTAGCCCTGCTCCTCAGCAACAGGCAACACCAGAACTATTGAAAGCAATTTTACATGTGAACCCGAATGTGTTTGACCAGCAACAAAGAAATCACTGGAGCAACCATGTCACCTCAAAGTTTAATGGGATGTCACCATCTGCCTCATACAATTATGCATCACACAACACTGCTCATTCAAGTCCTTCTTCACTCGGAACAGCAGTTCACTCTACAGGCATTCCAAACCAACAACTGCTAGCTCCACCATGTCAGTCATCACCGCATGTCAATATGGGCTCGCCACCATCACAAGCCAGGCCTGGGAGTCAAATCAACATCACTGCCCAGAACAATGTGTCTCCACTTTGGAACAGTGCTAATTCTTCCACTTATACAAGTCCTATGTCAAACACATCCTGTTCAAACCCTCAAAACGGCGGGTTTTATGGTAGTTTAACACAGGATAATCAAACTAATTTAAATGAAGAAAAAGATCCACTTTCTATGTCACCTGGCAACTTAAGTGACCAGCAAAGGTTAATAATGCAATCTCAAGAAAAACCATTCGAACAAGGTACATAGAACATAAAAAATGAGGTTACTGAGATTTTTTTTAGTATTCAGCTTGATGACTAAAAAGTATAATTTGTTACAGACGGTAATGTGGTAACGGGACAGTCGCCTGCGCAAGCGAGTGTGGCGCCCTCGCCGCTGCGCCAGGAACCACAAGTGCCTCAGCCGTCGATGGGCGCGCCATACGCGCCGCACAACTTACCACAAAACACCACTCAGGAGAAACAAGAACAACCCAAGAACACCAATATGATGAACAATAGATACCCTGTTGTGAAACTCGGAAGATTACCTGTAAATTATACATTCAATTATTATTTTCATAGATTTGATAATTTACTGATTTTCATACCATGTATTTTGATATTTTTCATTTTACAGGAAGGATTGCTGAAAAGGCATGAAGTTTCTGGTGATGAGAGATCTAGGAAAAATAGTACAATGGAGTCTGATTCTGATGATAATGCTCCACTCAAAGCAAAAACATCAGTAAATATAACTCCACCAGTAGACAAGGATAGAGAAGCAATAGACATAGCTAGAGAGAAAAATTGGGAAGCAGTGAAAAGGAAACATGAGGAAGCCAGCAAAAAAGAAGAAGCTGAGGCATCAATAGGTATAGTTAGAATTTTATAATAATTTTAACTAAACGAAAGCAACTGTAATGACATGCTGATAAAATTAATGTTGGTAAATATAATGTAAGCAAGTATTAATTTTTTAAGTATTATGTTACAGTACGACCAAAACTGAGAAAAGTAGAACGGAGATTAGTACCTGTTTTAGAAATGTTATCAGTGGATGAACTTATGGAGACAAACACTTATCAACGCTTTAACAAGCTTATTGAGACTGTGTTTGAAAGTATTGAAGATGATATAATTGTAACTGACGAAATGGGTATGTAAATGCATAAATGCGAATGTTACATATAAATGCGTAAGTATATAAAGAATGGTTAACTGAATGGACTAATTCTATTTTAGAAGGAACAGATATACCCGAAGATTTATTGCTCCCAAGATATCAACTGCAGGAATTGTGTTCAGAAGCAGCAAAGCTGAAGAACCTAGGTGCTATGGAAGCTATCCCCTCCGATCGTCTAGTGAGGTTATTATCAATACTGGAGAAGAACATAAGGGCTGCTGAGAAGATGTCACTAGTTGGTGATCCTGTAAGTAACTAACCTACTTATTTTTTTTCTTTTGACACATCAATTAATGATGAATTTAATGTAATAATATTGGTTTTTCAACAGGAGGACAGCGAAGAAATGAGACAAATATGTATAGAATCAGCATTAGAGAGGGTTATGTGCGCTTCTGATTCTTGCCTTACTGCTTTGTACATAATGACGTCGCCGAGTATGCCCAAACGTATATTCCTAGAAGATGTTATTGACAGGATCATAATGTTCATAAAATTCCAACTTAACAATACCATTTACTGTGTTTACGATCCAGTCTATAGCATTCAAACAACGTCTAAGAAGAAAGGTTAGTACCAGAAGCTCAAATACATATTTAAATGTTAACCCATATTTGACTTACTGACCAATTGTAAGTTATAACTGTGTCTCCTAATTAAATATCAACTATATTGCAATAAATTAAAAAGTAAGAATAGTTAATAAAATATAAATATTTAACCACATGCATGCTTCATAAACTTAATAAAATACATGCAAATAATAAATGGATATATCCACAAAAAGCCTCTTGAAATCTTTAAAGCCCACAAAAAAAAATGGGCAACATGCTTTGCCAACATATTGTACTTATCTTCTAATTCACTTTTTTTATGTAGACTTTTGGCTCCTGTTAACTGAAAAAAAAAAACACTTAGTACAAAAGCTTAGAGTTCCCTAAATGTTAAAAAGATGTAACAACCCTGATATTAAAACTTGGCTAGGCTCGTGATGTGTAGATATTTTATAAAATTTGGTCGTTTATCTGTGTGTAGTGGACGGACGGAAGCGGCGTGGCGGTGGCGCGGGGAACGCGACGCGGCGCGGCGCCGGCGGCTCAACGCGTGCGACGCGCGAGCTGTACACTCACGCGCACGAGTGCGTCACGCTGCTTGCTGAGCTTCTAGCTGCGCATCAGTTAACCGATACGACTGTACTGCACGCCTCCACTGTCGGTGTGTCACCGTTCTTTGTCGAAAACATCAGTGAGCTGCAACTTTCGGCATTGAAGCTCGTTACCACGGTCAGTAACGTTTCCACTTGGTATGAATATGTACATGGCTGGTATTTGTAGAATTTTTACTATAAATGAAAGAAAAAGTGTTATATTTATTCTGTTTTTGTTGTTTTCCCTAAACTCGAGGTAGGTATCATGTTATCTTAAGTATGTTTACAGATTTTTACAAAGTACGAACAACATCGGAGGCTATTACTTGAAGACATATTGGCGTCCATAGCGCGCATACCTAGTTCCAAGCACAATCTGCGCTCGTTCCAGCTAAGCTCTGACCAACACATCCAGATGTTGACAGCTCTAGTATTGCAACTGGTGCAGTGTGTCGTCACTCTACCGGAGACACTGTGCAAATCGCAAGACAAGGATAAAAACAAAGACAAGCAGTCTACTGAACATGATAAAAAAGTAAGAATAAGAAACTACCAAACAAATAATTAATTAAGATACACTATTTTCAGTTCTACGTTTATTTTTAAGTTTATTACAGTTCTCTGACTAATTAATATTGGCCATACATTGATGTTATTTAGGCTACCAATACTGACTCTGTGTAACTTTACAGAGTGCGGACAAAGATCTAGTAATAATATCCAAGTACGAAGCCGCGATCAGCGTGGGAGGCACGTTTCTTACATCCTTCTTGAACAAATGCCGCAGCCGCAACGAGGAAGTAGACTTTAGGCCGCTGTTCGAGAACTTTGTTCATGATCTACTCACCACCGTTAACAAGCCAGAGTGGCCCGCTACGGAATTGCTACTCAGCCTACTGGGAACCATGCTAGTAAGTTTTAAACAATGCCCATACTGTAGCCACGAATGCCCCACACGAATGCCACGTAAACAAATAAAATTGAAAGGCTTCATTTCGGTCCCGGCACTGGTCACAGTCCTCATCCTGGTTCTAGTCTCGTTTTTTTTTAGCCACAAGTCTGCGAGGATATGCAAATTAATCCATCAGAGTTTCATCACAATTGGATGTATTGTATGATATAGAAACGTAAAGCCTCGTAAGGCCTATTGTACTCAATTTTAGACATGAATGTAAGCAAATGTATTTTTTTCCTGAATGACATTGAGATAAGTTAATACACTGACCCCCTGTTTCACCCCCTGTTTCATACATTGATTAAATTTAATTGACGGATAAATGTGATGCCGTCTTTGTTTGTTTTGTTCGAATAGACGGATACATATCCGTCAATTAAAATTAATCAATGGGTGGTGGCCCTTAGTCTAGTTTTCCTTTAGATCGATAAAAATAGGTATTCAAATTAAATGGTTAAGTTAAGGCGCGCGCGGCGCCTTGATACCTGGCGTCCCTGGCAGCCGCCCCGGTCGCCTCTCCTAAAAACGGCACTGCTCATGCCGTGGGGTACCGGACGCCGGCAATCGGCACGTAGTTACTAAGACTACACCCTCGTGTCGTATAATGCAGGTGAAGTACATGTCGGACAAGTCTATGGAGATGTCAGTGCGGGTCGCATCGTTGGAATACCTGGGTTTGGTGGCGGCGCGGCTGCGACGCGATAGCGTCACGTCGCGCGCCAAGCTCTCCACCATGGACGCCGTCGTGCGCGACATACGCGCCGAAGAGGAGAAGGATGGAAACCACGGACAGGTAACAGAGTGGTATTTACATTGCCGTATCTAGGGCTATTTTTCAGGGGGGGGGCCTGACCTGAATTTTTGTGTGAAGATATCAAAATAGATAGAAGTATTATAGAATTTCGAATCAGTAGCCCAACATCCTGGGGTAGGCACGGCCCAATAGACCCCCTCCCCCCGCCCCTATATGGCGTATATAGGGGGGAGGGGGCTATTATATTATATGGGTAGTTATACCGTGAGGCCGCCACGTCTATCTCGTCTTAAATGACAATTTTTGAGCATTTCGACTCCAAGATGTAGTACGCCTAGTGGCTTGACCTATAGCCTCTTAAGCAAAGGATCGCGGATTCAAACCCCTGTTCGCACATCTTGAGTTTTCGGAATTCATGTGCGATATTTCATAAAAAAATTACCATAAGCTTTACAGTAAACAAAAATGCCGTGAGGAAACCTGGGGCCGTATTGTCGCGTTAGACTTTGTACTCGGAATCACGGTCGTTTTCACCACTTCTGTCACACTGTGTAGGATAAGTGTAGAAAGAGATGGTGAATGCCATCGCGAGCGTTTGACAGTACGGCCTCATATGTACAGTCACCAGCATACCTGCCTAATATTGGTGCTGGTGACTGTACCCGCGAAGCAATCGAATGGTGTGTGAGACTCGCAAGTGCACCTGTCAAGCATTGATTTATTTAAAAGTCATTCCCTTATGTACAATCAATCAATTTAACAGGTTATATCCCATTTGTTGGAGCTGCAATCAAAATAGCATATTTAATTTCTTCTAGAATGTTACGGAGGGGCTTGATGAAGATGAAGAAAGAACAGAATTCTTGCAGCGAGTGCTACTCGATTATTTAGCGGTTAACGGCCAAAAAGATCCAGCTTGGAACTGCGCAAGGCACTTCTACATTACGCAGTGGTTCAGAGATATGGTCGTCCAGCCCAAGAGCTCGTCGCCCACGAAAAAACCTAAACATAAGTCTAGCAAAAAGCGGCACAAAGATGAAACCAGCGACGAAGATTCTGACGATAACGACAGCGACAGCGACATAAAAGAGTCTAAGTCGTCAAAACACACGAGCGCAATCGTCTCTGCTGAAAAGTTCAAAACTATAGAGCGGCGGAAAACATTTTTTCTAGAAAAAATTAGGCCGTTCCGTTACCAGGGCGGCACTCAAGTGCAAGTCATGCAATCGTACATAGATTACGGCGGAGCGGAGTTGATATCGCAGTACTTGGCGTCGAAGCGTTCGTTCTCGCAGAGTTTCGACCGTTACCTAAGGAAGATACTGGTAATACTGTGCGAGAACACGATCGCGATCCGTACGAAAGCGATGAAGTGTCTGGCTCTGATCGTGGAGGCGGACCCGGCGGTGCTGGCCCGTCAAGACATGCAGATCGGTGTCAACCGGTCCTTCCTCGACCAGTCCACCGCCGTGCGGGAGGCCGCCGTCGACTTAGTCGGCAAATTCGTGCTCAGCCGACCCGAACTCATTGACAAGTATTATGGAATGCTCTCCAATAGAATTTTAGTAAGTTCTTTTTTTATTTATATAATTTAATTTGTAAGTTTATATTTATACTAGCTTTTGCTCGCGGCTTCGCTCGCGTGGAATTCGATTATCGCGCGCTTTTACCTCGGGAGCTATGCATTTTTCCGGGATAAAAAGTAGCCTATGTCACTCTGGCCCATAAACTATCTGTAAACCAAAAATCACTTCGATCCGTCGCTCCATTTCGACGTGAAAGACGGACAAGCATACACGCAAACATACAAACACACACACTTTCGCATTTATAATATTAGTATGGAAGTATGGATTTGGATCTAATATTGTTCACCCAATTCATATCGTTGATTGACTTGAAGTTTGGTCTATGTATGTAAATCCAGTATTTAGGTACTCGCAACTCTCATCAACACTTCCACTTTTCTCCTACAGAAGCATTAGGCAACTCGATCCCATATCTACATTCTAAACTCTTGTTGCCATCGCCGATAGCCAACTGTCTCGTCTCGCTTTATGTTTGCGACTGACTTCCTTTCTTACCAGTAATTAATGGTACTTAACATAACATAAACTGAGTAGGTGATTATGATATTTTCTGTTGTATAAATGTTGAAACTTTTTTTTAGGATACAGGTGTATCAGTTAGGAAACGAGTGATAAAAATACTTAAGGATATTTGTACAGAGTGCCCCGAATTCCCCAAAATACCAGAGATCTGCGTGAAGATGATAAGGCGAGTGAATGACGAAGAGGGTATTCGGAAGTTGGTAATGGAAGTATTCCAGAACATGTGGTTCAGTCCGTGTCAGAACTCAACGAGGCACGGAGCCTTGGACATTACTGCTGCGGCCGCGGATCCGCTGACTAGGAAAGTGTTGAATATAACTGACGTGGTCATATCCTCAAGAGATATGGGGCTTGAATGGTTCCAGCAGTTGTTGCAAAGCGTAAGTTAGAAACAATACTAAATTCATTCTCCATTTCTGTTCTGTATCTTCGATTTTCTTATAAATATTTTTCATTCTAGTTGTTCAAACCAAAAGAAGACAAGGACGACTCGACTAAGATTATCTACCAACCGCCTAAATCGCTTTTATTAGCGTGTCAACAAATTGTTGACTGCCTTATTGAAAACTTACTACAGTTAGAAGAAAATAGTGTGGATGGTAAGATAAAATTAAATTAGCACAATTTATTATTATTATTACATGAACTATTATTTAATGTTTAAATTAATTCTCTTATTTCACAGGAAGTGGGTCATCTCAGCGTATTCTCGCGTGTCTTTCCACGTTGCATTTATTTGCGAAAATTAGGCCACAGTTATTAGTTAATCATGCCTTAACGTTACAACCGTACCTGAGTTTAAAATGTCAGGTAAGTAAAAAGTCTAAATTTTTAATTTAGTAATTATTTTCATTCATTTTTAAGTATTTATGTATCTCTTCTGACTAGAGTGACTACGAGTGACCTTTAGCAATCCAGTAAAAATGTTCCCAAGACTTACTAAAAAGCAGTTCATGGTTTTTTTATGTAACAAATCTTGCATCCGCAACATAACAAACTAAAACTCACAACATTTATTGACAACAAAAACATACTACATCACAACAAAAACACAGTAACATAAATAGAAAAGAGAAAAATTAGAGACGTTGTGCTGTAGTGTGATGCCAAAAGGACTTAGCTCAGCATGTGCCGTAGCCCTGTTATTAGAGCTGCAGCCCCTGATGATAATAAGGTTCATCATCATATCAGCCATAGAACGGTCACTGTTGGACATAGGCATCCCCCATAAGGTTGAAGTTCATTAATATGGACCTCAGCAAAGTAACGCCTAAAGCTTGTCCCAGAAAAAAATGACGCTTATGTTTGCTGGAATTGTGTACCATATTTTAACCAAAAAGTTTTGATATTCATGTCAAAATGTAGGCTGCTGCATATTATTTCATCAAAAAAGACCTGAAGCTGTCGCATTCATAATTTTGTAATATGTCGTCGGTTCAGGAAAAGTTACACGAAAAAATATTGTACTAATAGGTTAAATATCGAGGAGCTTCTTCGAAAAAAGTGGCATTGGAGTTAAAAAGTCATTGTGAATCGTATCAAGGGTGTTAAAACGGTTGAGGGAAGCAGGCGGTATTCGACCGAAGACTGGGTTTGCTAACAAAACTATAGATAGAAACATCATTCTTCGCGATGAAAAAGAAGCTTACCCTTTCCGTAAGGGACTTACCTAAAAAGTTCAATCCTCGAAATCCACAGTACAAAGAAAAATAAATCTATAAAGACCTATTAACAGTCTAAAGTGCCTAATACAAATGCGAAACGACAAACTGAGGCAAAATCCAGATCTAGAATACTTTGCTCAAGATTGGCGAAAAAAAAAATACTGTGTAGTTATGGATGACGAGACATACTTCTAACTCGACTTCAAATCATTGCCCGGACATCACTATTATTCGGGGACAGATAACAAGACCTTCAGTGAAGAGTTTAAAATGTTAAAAGCGAGTAAATTTGCAAAGACAATCCTCGTGAGGTAGGCGATTTGTTCATAATGGCAAACGGGGCATAACATATTTTGCTAAAGGAACTACAAAGGGCGATATATATCTAACCGAATATCTTATGAAACGATTGCTACCATTTATAAAGCGGCATAATAAACCAGGCCTCCAGCACTACATGAAAAAAGGAATAAAGTGGTATAATTCAAATTATATATAATTTGTTCAAAAGTACCAGAATCCCATTGAAAAATATTGGGCTCGTATGAAGGAGAAGCTCTTGAAACATAATAATAATGCCACCTTGGTTGATAACTTCCAATGCAAGTGGAACGAAGGTTCCAAATTGATAACCGATGCTGATGTACGAAACCTAATGGCAGGTGCAAAGAAAATGTAAAAAAATTGAATAAATTCATCTTCAAATTAGCCTGTTAAAATAATATATAAAAAAAATACTATATTTGTAGCATTTCCGCTTTTAAATTATAAGAAGCGTCATTTTTTTTTCTGGGACAAGCTTTAAATCAGCTTTGCTTAGTTCGAGGCCAGGTCAAGTGGTGTTATTTGTTTCAAGATGTTTGTTTCTCGCTTTTCGAGTCTCGGGCCCATACGTTCCGGTCTTTTGGGAGGTTTGCGTGGGGATTTGGATCCAACACGCAGAGGCTCCTTGGAGAAGTTTGCTGTTGCTGTAGCTCTGCTGGGACCTATTATTACTATTATCAATCAATAATGAGTATGGTGTGTGCAGAACCAATACGAGCAGCAGATAACGTCGACGGTGGCGATGACGCTGGAGCTAGTGGTGCCTCTGATGGAGCACCCGAGCGAGGTGTTCCTGGCGCAGCTGGAGGAGGACGCCGTGAAGCTGATCCTGCAGCGCGGCCAGCTCGTCATCGCCGCCTGCATCGCGCTGCTCGCCTCTATTGTGAACAATCTAACGCGCAACTACAAGCTCATCCGCGACGTCTTCAACAAGTACCACGGTCAGTTAATACAAACTACAGATCTAGTGCAATGATTTTCCATTGTATTTGATTGTATTTATCGTGCTCTCTCATATACCTTCAGTACCCATCGTACAGTAAGCGGTAGAAGCGGTAACGGTGCTCAAAATTATGTATCTACACATGACTCTACTGCCCAAGTTATAAGAGAGTGAACATGAAACTACCGTGAGCCTCACTCATTTTAAATGATAACAAAACAGATCGGAACGAATAACTCACGATTTCAGACGTGAGTTATCCGTTATGTTATCATTTAAAATAATAAGAGAGTGTTCACCACAACTGCACATCTACTTCTACTGCTGACTGTACATCCGTTTTGACGTTTGAATACTGTATCAATTGGACTCACTCATCACTCATTTGATGCAATAATTGATTGACACTTCGGGTGCCGTCGTATTCCAATTGATAAAAATAAAAAATCATTAATTTAAATTTTATGTTTTAGGTATACTGTTACAATGGAAATCAAGCTGGCAGAGAAATCCGGACATGACAAAAGCATTACACGCGAGACCTCACTTTCGTCGGTCTCTCTTCATAGTGGGTCTCCTGTTGAGGTATTTCGACTTCACGGACGCAAAAGTGATCGAAGGACTGGCGGTAAGGGGCATTATCTTGAAATAATGTTACAATTATTTGTGTATTTGTATGGCATTAATCTTTATATTAACAAAACCAAGTACAAATTATAGACATCAGGAAAAAGTAGTGGTGATGTATAATTCCACTGGCAACACCTTTTTATACAAATAGTTCTGTGCCAGTGAAAGTTTGATGTAGTTTTCTTCTTCCCATGAGGCATGGTATGCTTAAGCCTTGTTAAAAATGGTAATGAAAATTAGTAGATAAAACGCGTAACAAGTAAATAAAACGCGCTGGGTAGAACTTTAAAAATCATGTGACATGAAAATAATATTATATTTGTTTCAACAGAGTGACATCAAAGAACAACTGTTCTCGACGTTAATGTTCTTCGTCGGTTTAGAAGACGAGGACTTTGTTTCCCACACACTCAAAGCACTTGGCTCTGTGTGTGTGAGGCATTACGAGTTCATGTTGAGGCCAGAACTGAAAGAGTTCTACCATCAACTGCTCACGTCAGATCTGGCACCTATAGAGATGAAAGCGGACGTGCTAAGGAACGTAGAAATGTATCTACAAGAGGAGGAACAAAGGATGATCAGGCAGGACAAAGAATGTGAGTTAATTTTATTTAAATGTGTGGATAATTGTAGATTGTGGAACTGTGTGAGGACTATTCAGATTGCCATTGTTTTGGCAGATTGCTACTAAACACAAAAGCTTGCACTGTTGTGTAATCACTAATCAATCAGCATAGCAGATGAAGCAGCCGGGGAAATATAGGTGCCATACATTAGTGATCACTTACAAATTTTGACCAATTTCATCTTTGCATCTGCATTCCGTGAAAATTTAGCACCTCCTCGATTGGACCACGTGGCCTAAGGACCATTTAGATACAGACTCTAATTTGAACAAGCTAGCGTAGGTCACGTCATTCTATTGTAATATTTATAATTTACCAGCTGTTGCCCGCGGCTTCGAACATATCTACATCTATCTATCATAGATATGATAGAGTATTAGAGTTCATGTATCGATGAAATATCTGATGGCGACTGTACATACATTTCGGAATTAATTTATATAAATTCATTACTAACGCAACAATTTCTACCAGGGTCAAAGCGATCAAAGATGGAGAACCTGAAGGAAATGGGCGATGTTTCGTCCGGCATGGCGTCGACGGTGATTCAGCTGTATCTGAAGGAGATCCTCGGCGCGTTCCTTCACACCAGTACGGTGGTCCGGTCTAGCGCCATGAAGGTGGTGCAGCTCGTGCTGGCACAAGGCTTGGTGCATCCTGTACAGGTAGGCAAAGGCAACAACAGAAACATTCAACAGTACAGACGGGCTCCATTTCAACTGCAACGTAACCATTACTAACTGTCCATACATATAAATTGCAGCCAGCGTGCAGTTTGCCCGCAGTTATGTTGCAGTTTGTATGCAGTCCGTCTATACTGGCCCATACTGATATTACAGCAGGCTATACTGAGAGCGTAGGACGCGGTCGCGAATGACGGTTGGGTCCTGCTACATAAGCATACATTTTTGTGTTATTGATAATTAATATTGTATATATGTATGTTAAAAATTTCATATAATTAAAGAAAGCTATTCAAAGAATGTTCTCGGACCAATAGGACTACTCTTGCTGAGATGGATCAGTTCCATCCTGCGAGTTATCTTAATTTTAGTCAGGTATATGATATATATTTAGTTTAATTAAATAAGACTAAGTTACCTAATTTGGATGTTAATCCGCAATAAATGTTTCTGAATTTGATTTGTAGCATGCGCTACTGTCGCTTGCCGCCGGCGTGGACTACAATCAGCCGCTCACCTTTATTTGTTTGTGATTCCAGATTGTACCATATTTAATATGTATGAGTACAGATTTGGAAGTGACGGTATCTCATACCGCCGACAAACACTTACAAGAGATAGACAAAAAATATCCCGGGTTCATCCATATGAAGGCGCAACTAGGAATCAAGCTGTCGTATCAGTTACAGAAGATAGTACAAAGCGGCCCCAAAAACGATGTTATTCGAGGATTTAGGTATAAACTGCTTTAATTTTACTTAACAATTGAATTTCATTCAAAATGTTATACATAATAATTAACTAACCATGCACTTAATTCCAGGAAAAAAGACCAAGACGAATTGCCGTCGTCTCTCAATGGGTTCTTATATTCATTGCTACGGAACACGCGGCCACAGAGGAGAGCGCTGGTGTTATCGCTACTTAAACAATTCGACGATGTTTCCGTAAGTCTCTTATCTTTATATATTTACCTCCTTACGGCCACGGCTTTGCCCCATTCTAGAATTTGCTATCACGGTGATATTTCGCAAAATCCGTCCAATTTCCTATTCAACGCAATAAAGGAACATTTATAGTAAAATTTCAGCTTTATATTTTTTGGCTGGCCTTTTATAAGCCAATTAATCGATCAAGTCTTTTCTTTTTGTATATTACCTACAACATTTTAGGATTCATAAATAATGTTTTATTTTATTCCCAGACTGCGCCTTTGGATCAAATGTTGTACCTGGCAGATAATTTAAGTTACTTCCCGTATCAAGTACAAGATGAACCACTTTTTATAATTCATCACATAGACATCATTATTTCAACATCTGGATCAAATTTACTACAAGCATTTAGAGAGGTAACTAATTTGTATTCAACACGCTCAAAAATACGTAGCATGATATCTAGCTGTAACTATTATTTGACACCTGTCTTCTGGACTATGAACCGTTTATTCACATTACTGCACATTTTTCATATTTCACTAGTTACTTATCTATTTTGACAATACTGCTAATACAAAGAAAAAAAAAATAGCAATTGAATAAATACGGAAGTACTATTCGTGTGAGTAGCAATCATCAGATAATCTGAACAGGTTTCTAATACCTACTTATTTAACGTCCACAGGGTTTAATAAATACGAACGTGGAACAAAAAGACGGTTTGGACGAAGAAGAAGATGAAGAAGAGGCGGAGGCCCTGGTGGCACGATTGCCTGAGAGCACGCGGCCGTTACGCGACGCCATGCGGCAGGCGCGCGGCTGCCTGTTGCTGCTCGTGCTCAAACAGCATCTGAAGCAACTGTACGGGTTTACGGACGCGTGAGTACACCTCAAACCTTGCTGCTTAAGCCATGTTCCCGAACTTTAGCTTCGAAATACCTTTGTGTTGTTTTTTTTGTACCTAATAATATTGTTGTCTTGTGTTGTGAATAAATGTATTGTCTTTTCTTTCTTTCTTTCTAAATATTCCTTATAAAATCTAGAAGATTATTTGCACGTGTAACAACACGCTACTTGCATGGTGAAATCATAAAATTGAAAAAAAAATATATACCATGAGTTAACAAGAATCATATATGTAAAACATATTTTCATAAGATTGTAAACGGAGTTCATGCGCAGATGTTATTTGTCCAAATTTAATGTAAAGAAGAAAAACTTACAAAAAAGTACTTGTAGTACAATATACTATACTACCAACTGGCAACATTTGGCACTGGCAGCAGGTAAGGTTGTCAGCTAATTAAATCCTAACATTCATTGAAACTCAGCTTGTGATTTCATCTCTTATTTATATCATTAATTGTAGGTAAGCGTGTTAAATGTGAACTTTTTGTCAATGTGAATTGTTTGTTGCAGTAAAATAAACCAGTATTCGCCGTCAGAGAGCGTGAAAGTGTACGAGAAGGCAGTGTCGCGGCGGCACGCGGCCGTGTTCGAGCCGCGCGCCACCATCGCGCAGCTGCGGCACGCCGAGCCCGCCGGCGAGCTGGACGAGCGCGGCCGCCGGCGGCTCGTCGACGACTACCTCGAGGTAACCTCGCCAAATCATTCACAAACAACATGGGAATCAGACGATGTTTTGTTCTACCTAGAAGGGCGTCCGCTGCGTTAAGCGTGTGCACGGCGCGGCGTGCTGTTTCATGTCATCTAAAAGAGCAGCTCATCCGTCTCGTGCGGCGCTGCTCTATTAGATGACATTAAACATGCACTCGCTTAACAAAGCGGACGCCCGAATAGAATAAATAGTACATTTGTAGAGTTTAAATGCCGACCCGAAGGGGAGGCCATCGGTAATACGAGTTCGTCTATTGCACTTTTGGCAGAGACTAAACATTGTGATTTTCACGACCACTGCAAGGAAATAAAAAGCATTTATCACAAAACAAACAATAACAATCCAAAGATGCGTTGCTCCCGCCGTGTATTTTTCTTACCTTTAACTTTCTGTGAATAATTGGGTCGGTATTTCCATTTCGGTATTATCCGGGCCGGTAAAGAGTGTCACCTCTCCTGCCGATTTTAGTTTTTCTTTTTTGACATAATACGGTATTTGACAACTTCTGAATTTGCCATATCTTAATATTATTGTCAAAATATAGATATACAGACAGTGTTTAGCGAAGAGAAAACTTAAATCGGTTGAAAATTGGATTTATAGCGTTTTTTTGAAAAATCTGCCTACCTCTACCTACCTAATCTACCTGTCTCTTTCTCAAACGCTTTTCTCTATGCAGCAAGTATGGCACTACTGGCGCGTGACGTCACATGCCAGTATGTCTTTCTCTGTCTAATCTTGAATTTCAAACCTTTATAACTTTGTTATTTGTAAAGGTAGCTTAAAAATTGTTTCTCTATTTGATTTTTAATTTATAAAACATTGTGTAGTTTTAATTTATAAAACACATACAAAATAGTCAAATACCGTATTATTTGCAAGTCGGACATAACGAGGTTGAATACTCACGCACTGAGCAGCCTGGCTGTTCAGCCAGTGCAATACCGTGCGCAGCAGGCTTAAAAACTGAATCCGGTGGCGTTTTTCATTACTTAAAAAAATTAAAACATTTTGTACATAATATTATGCGTTTAAGAAAAAAAACAATAATTTATTGAATCACGCGCTACTTTGCCGATGTCCATATCAATGAACTAAAAGAAACAACACCAAAAAAAAACACATCATAAAAGTCATAAATGACGCACTCTCATTAGTCAATTAAATTTCACATGCAGCAGACGATTACTTTTGATTGGTCCGATTGTCGTTTCAGCACGCCGGGAATGAAACTCTTAAATATATTTTAAAAACTCGTATCGTACTATGAAATACATATATTGATACGACCTGTTATTGTAATTTGTTACATCGTTGTCGTGTTTTGCGAGCCATAAATGAGTCAGCTGTTAAATGTACATAGGCAGTTTTGTGTACTGGATTTAGGTTATCTATAGTCACATTTTCGAGCAGTGTCGTGAAAAAATATGTGAAATCGGAAGGCTAGAATGCACTCGTCGCATACCTACCACAATCTACAGCACCGCCGATCAGAACGGTCTGGCCGGCTAGCGTGTGTGATGATAAACCCTGATTCTGTTCTTGTTGTCTGTGTTATGCCGCATTTTCAATCTCGTTTGATTTGCGTGGTGTATGAACTTGTTGCCTATCTCGGCTTTTAAATAAGTTTATGACTATAACGAGATTTCTGGCTACATCGCGAGTGTCTGTACATTGAGGCCCATACATAAAAAAAATCTGTCTTCTGTTTGAATTTATTACATTATCCTATTTTTTCACAGTTCAAGCAGCTAATGCTGAAATTCGACCCCGAAGAGGAGGAGGACGAGGAGTTTACGCCGGGCGGAGCGGCGGCGGCGACGGGCGCGGCGGCGGCGGCGAGCGCGGGCGAGGGCGCGGGCGCGGCGGGCGCCAGCGGGCACCAGCCGCCTGCGCCGCCCGCGCCGCCGCCCGCCACCTAGCGCCAGTGAGCGCGCCACAGGACACAGTGACGTGATACAGTGCTCGCGGACGACCGAACCGACTCTCAAATTACTAAAATTAGATTTTTTAGACTCGTCCGATTTTATTTCTCTAAAAAGTGATTTATTTTCTCAATTTTTTATTTATTTAACGAGGGTATGCGGTGTACGTTAATAAACTGAAGTGCTGCGGCCGGGCGCGACGGCGCGGCGGCAGTACAGAAGGACCGCCGCGCCGCCTGTACAGAGGGGTCCCGCCGCGCCGCCGCCGCGCGACGCGCCCGACACCCCGACTCCGAACGGCAATCTTAAATTCTTTATATAAGTTATATTTGAGAAACTCGATTTTGTTTATTTTTAAAGTCTTGTGTGTAGATAATTTTTATGAAGAATATAAAGTATATACTGTAACTACTCTGACTTGAGTTTCTTCCGTACTCTGTTATTCCACTTCAAGTCGATAATTTCATTAATTTAATGTCTAATACTTCTGTTATTCCACTAAAATTCGATATTAAATATTTTATGTGTATTGCGATCCGGAATCGGCAGAGCGACGGATCGGCGCTAAAATCTGAGGTCAATTCAAAATTGTATCGGGTGACCTGTTTTTATGTAAAGACAAATTTCGCATAATTTTTATACAAGCTTCAATTTATGTAATACTGAATAATTGATCGATGTTGACATGAAAGGATACTGCAATAATTGCATTTCTTATGATTAAGGAGACATTAAAGTTACAAGGCTAGATTTTTACAAATATTATTTTTTATATTTACAACCCTGTTTATTATTCAGAGATTTTATATATAAACACTCACAAATATCACACTCGAGTAAATAAACGTAAAATATAGTAAATATAATGGTATATAAATTTTACGAATGACAGTACACCGATAGCTAATGGAAGGTAGGAGTCCTAGAGGGAGACTTTGCTCTCTCGGTCTTCGGAGACGGCGAACTTGTTGCAGAGGAAAAAGATGAGCGTTTCCGACGTTGGCTTGACTTTTCCCTGCTCGATGAGCCGGCGCAGGTTTCGAATGCGCTGCTTGTGAGGGTACTCGCCGCCCGGACGTACGGTCTGCAACAACGAAACACAACGCTACCGACCAGACCTTACAACTTCAACATTCAAACATGTATTTTTATACATACTGCACTAATCGAAATCTGAATGAATTTAGTGTGGACTAGCTTGTTTCCGAATAGAAAAAAAACACCCCCACTACGTCTATGGGAGGTACCTGAAAACTTTTTTTTTACCATTTTCTCGGCATAGTTGCTAAATTATATCCGTGCAAAATTACGTTCTACCACTGATAGTCTCTGAGTAAAGCCGGACGTACAGACAGACAGACATGGCGAAACTATAAGGGTTCCATTTTTGCCATTTTGGCTGCGGAACCCTAAAAACTAAAAACAAGTAGGTGAACAAAAACAAGGACGTGGTGTCTTTGGCCGTTAAGGCGACTCAATCCAAAAAAAGAAAACCGTTTTTCTCAAAAATATCCGTAAAAGTTGACATCATTATTTATATATCAGACAGAAAGTGAAGTGCATAGTTTATGGTTAGCAAAAAATTAAAAACTGCAGGGTGGCTACACTCGACAACAATGTCGCATACAAATTCCATTATTGCCGAGTCTCGAACTTTAAAAAAAAACGGACTTGGTAATAAGTTGGCACCAGTCGTATAAATAAGCTACTATTACAAACCTCATCGGTTTGTGGCTGCTCCGGTGGCGGCACGCCGATGATGGAGCTGTCCCACATGACGGGGTGCCAGGGTCGGCGCGCCGGACGCTCGGGCGGCAGCGCGCGCTGCGGCGGCCGCAGTGGCAGAGAATTCACGTCCACATACTGCTCCTCCTCGAACTCTTCTGGCTCAGTCGGCGCCTTCAAGCTCATTGTGATACTGGAAGTTTAGTTGCGAAAAGGTCAGTAGATACATCCTCGTACTTATAAATTTTATAATATTACTAGCTGTTGCCCGCAACTCCGTCCGAGTAGAAGTATGAAAAATAGTTTACATCCTATTCTCAGACCTACCGAATATACGCATTTTTTTTTATAAAAATCGGTCAAGCCGTTTCGAGGAGTTTGGTCACACACATTTTTGACCCGAGAATTTTATATATTAGAAAAAGAGATAAATGTGAAAGTTTGTGAGTAGGTTAGTTAGTTAGGCTGCACCGATTTGGATGAAATTTGTTATGGACATCTGGAATAACACATAGGCACAGAATATATAGTAGTACTAACGTACAGAATGGCCACGCTCCGCCCCGCACCGGTTCGAGTTACCCCACCCCTCAAGCGCAGGTTGCAAGAAAACCGCAGGAAAGCAGTCGGGTGCGCAACGCGATGTATGTTGGCCGCACGGCACTAAGTTCGGGAGCAATTATTTTGCGAAATGGTAACGGTGCCCTACCTACTTCCTTTTTCTAAATAAATAATGATTTCTGAAATTATCGCGATTAATACATGAAATAACTACCTACCGAATAATTCGTTTAAGTTTGTAGTCGTATATCTATTGTAATTGAAAATAATAATGCTTAAATACACAGACAGACATATTTTAAGTAGGTTTAAATAAATAGGTAAGATTAACGATTACATTTATTTGCACTATCTAAGCCATGCCTACATAATATAAGTAACTTTAAATGTCATTGGTAGCACTTATTAGGGTTTAGCGATAGTCAGCCCTGTCACAGAATAACTAATAGTACTACCGTAGTAAGACTAAGATTTTTACCTAAATATGCCAGTCATTTTGAATGTAATAACTGTTTACGTTCTTGGCCAACAGTTTACATCATCGCGTGCATTTAGTGCAAAGTTGCTTTATCATTGTCGTGTCATTTTGGTATTCAGACACTGAATAAAAACAACGATGTATTTTTAGCAATAAGATAATTACAGAAACAACATATGTAATGGGGTATCTTATGCCCCTCTAATAAGAACTACGCGGTAGGAAAAAAATATTCCATCAATACTTGGCAAAACATCAAGATATCATTTATGACGCCCAGACGGACGGTTGTAAATTTTGATTTGATAAACATTACCCTGCATTTGCTGCAATAACTTTCACGTACACATGAACTGAACTACAAAATTGGGTGCGAGAAAATATAAACGAAATCATCAGCTAATCAAATAAATTGGTAAATTAATATAAAGTTTGAAATTGGAAGTATGTACCTATGTTGAATAGAATACTTACTATAACTTCTTGTGTAGACAATCACAGTCCTCTTATCACAGCGAAACGTCCGCTTCGCAAAACATTCGGCGCCTAATACCAATTTTATTATTGGCTTTCAATCTCAAGCAGTTTTATTTATATTCGCAGAACAGTGTGCCGGCGCGCGGGTGGAACACGACTGAAATTAATTACTTTCTCCCCAGTTGGTTCTTGTGATCCATGTAAAACGATTTCCTTGATGACGATAACTTGGACTATTACCAGCAAAAATAGGAACATTAAAAACCATTATTGACATCTGGGACACTGACCGAGATCCGTGCCAACAATTCGGATGCAATGACGTTGTATAGTTTTCATTGGGAACAGAACACATACCTATCCGGCACATTGTATCTGAATGAGCGCTAACGCATTGACTGACCATTTCTAATTGTGTTCCTTTCATTTGCCCACGTCTCTGATTTACAAAATACTCGTAAAACAGGTAGGTAGGGTGAATGAAACAGCCTGAATAACATCATTTTTAATAGCATAAACCAAAGCATTTCAGAAACGAAAACGAAGTTTCCGACTTTCAAAGGACTTTTGGGAGAATATTGTTATTCATGCTCAGCTTGCATTCACTCACCCAAAATACATAAGTCATCAGGCCTACACGCGTCTGTTCCAGACGAAATTTGGCGTGTTGCCTGTGCACAACGTCTTAAGTCTTTCGTCCACAGGCCTTAGGCCTGAGCCTAACTAAACAATCTCATTGGACTGGATACGTAACCTAAATTACCATTTCTAGAACTATGTTCACAATTGCTCCAATTACATGAAAATAATTATACTCGGAAGCCTCGATCTGTTTATTATTCTGGCTAGAATTGAGCTCCAGTCAATTCGCCATTACCTTACATAATATAACATACATGCACTGTTTTTATTTATTTTTATATTATTGCATTTTTTATTCATTTATATTTTTTTTGTTCTATTTGGGTACTTTATTTGAGTGCTGTACAGTTTAATTTCATTTGATTTTGTATTGTTTTTTATTTGAATTGAAATTTGGCATGTACTTACTCTAAATACCTTCTTGTATAATAATCTGTTTAAAACTGATTTACGACCAATAGGCTACTGTCCTAAAAATCTAATTATTTGTCAGAAAATACTAAATTTGTACTTTTGTCAATTAAACAAAACAACAAGAATTAGTCAGTTAAAGTTGTGCGTGACCTCACTGCGTGCGACACTTTTTACCACGGCGCGACGTCACGGGCCTCCACCCGAACTTTGACGCGCTTCATTTTTGACACTTTTTGTTTGATTGACAAAATAAAAAATACGTATCTAATATTTTCTGGTAATCTAACGTACACACTGAAGAATAGATAATATTTTTTTACCCAGGAAACTACCCGATTCTTACCTATGAGAAACTGATGCAGTTACAGATCTGTTATAGCAAAACTTTTCTTTTGACTATGTGAAACAAATTGCAAAATATCAGTGACAAGTAAGTTAACACGAACTTAACAAACTTATAGCCAAGCCATTTTCATTGCGTTTTTGAGCCCTGTGTCGAAAAAAATCATGCCACATGCGCTTGCCTCGTGAGGGTGGTGCGCTCAGTGGGCTAATGCATAAAGGAGTTAACATGTTTGAATTTTACTTATAGACATGGATAATTCACATTTTTTTTTCTTGAAAAAAAAAATCGGAAACAAAAAAGTAAAAGCCTAACTCTTTTGGAGTAGGTAAAGAGGTATTGTTTGTTTCTTATTGTTAATCAAACCCTGTGAATAATTCACAAAACATTCAAAATATGTCAAAATAAAACTGCTATAACGTAACAAAACGTATAGTCATTTTATTTCAAAAACATCTAAAACTAGTTAACAACAAACACCAAGAGATAAACAATTCTAATCAAAAGGTTAAGGTTTATTTGACATTACTCGTGGTAGCAGTAGCACTCAATAATTTTGGCGAAATGCATCCGAACTTATAATTGATTGACTGAAATGATTATTCACTTAACCGGAACACAATACGCTCGATAAGTATTAGGTACTACTTTCTATTTATTTTTCGTAATAGTTTCTTGTTTTCGTTTGAATTTTCACGCCTGATTTGCAGCACCAAGCATGGCAAACAGTGAAATCTCGGCGCATTACGCAACGAATACCCGTTACCTTCTGTTCAGGCTTTATCTAAAAAGGTGTTGACAACGGACACGCTCTACTAACAATACGTTGGCAAATAACTTCAGCCTTAATCTCTTACACGCCTGCGACAGTCTCGTCGAAAGAAGCTTCATGTTCCGACCTTGACAACATGAACTCGGGCAGGGTGACCCCCAGGGCCGCGCTATAGCGAGGCATGGTTTCTGCCCAGTATGCTCCCTTTGAACTGTCACCTGCAAATTCTTCTGGTGCTAATTCAGATTCGTCAGCGATTTCAGCACGTGCTTCCGCTTCGGAGTCGACGGACCTTTTGGGCCTGAGGGGTGTAGCCGTGGCGACGGGCGCGGAAGCGGCGGCCACGGCGCTGGCGACGGGGCTGGTGGCGGCAGCGGTCGTGGCGCCCTGAACAGCCTTTTTTCGTTTTAGTTTTTTGCCGTATCCAGAATTAGCAACCACGTAAGCGGCTGATTTTTGCACTGGAGGTGAGTTCGTTGTAACAATTTTACTTTCGGCTCCTACATTGTTACTGTCGGGGACTGCGGGCTGTGATTGGAATTCTTTAAGTTCCTGGTAAGCCAAATGACTCCTTTTCGGTGCCGATTCGGATACAAACATGCATTCTTCATTTTTAAGTCCGTTCTTGTCGACGCATTGAAAACAAGTCATACCGTTTTTTTGAACCTTTTTGCAGGTCGATCTATCCTTCTTTTTAAATTCAGCTAAGACATGTTCAACATCTTTTTTGGGCTCATTGTCGGTATAAAATTCGGGTAAAGCTTGTTTGTAATTATAGGGTTTTACCAAAGGGTCTGCAGCTTTCTCTTCCGAGCTCTCGTCACTAGCCGCGCGCAGGGCCTCGCTTGGGGTGGGTTTAGAGCTATGCACGTAGTATGCTTTGTACTTATCTTTAGAGTCGTCCTCTTCACTTTCTTCTTTAGGTGCAGTTAACTTGGCGTATTCTTCAGAGGACTTCTCATCTTCTTTCGCATCTACATACTTGGCTGACTTTCTAGGCGTTTCATCTTTTCCCTGAGCCTCTGGTTCATCGGGTTCGTCGTTACTATCGAACTTTTTTTCCTTAGAGTAAGCATATTTGTTGTTTTTCGGCTCCGCAACGTAAGAGCAGGATTCATAATTTCCTCCTGTTTTTGGATCCTTACATACACTGCATGTCATACCATCCCTGTTGACTTGTTTGCAGTTTCCTGGATTTTGTTTTATTTCCGCAGCTTGCTTCTCAGACAGTTCCTTGATTCTTTCATATTCCTTATGATCATATCCAGAGTCGTAGCCGCCGTACGGGTACTCGTAATCCTTGTTAGGATCTTTCTCTTCTTTGTAAGCGCTGCTGTACGTTCCACTGTCAAAAGCCTTCGGCCTAGAAATATACTCGGATCTATAATCATAAGGGTCTTCTTCTTCATCACTGCTTTTCTTCAAATTTTCTCGTCTCCGTTCTCCTGTGTATCTCCGTAAGCGAGGCGGCCCTGCAATATAACCATTCGGCTTATAGTTTTGTTCGGCTTCAGGATTTTCAAGTAATTCCTCTTTGCGGTACTTAAGCGGGTGGGCTATTTCTAAATTGGTAACAGCGGGCTTAAAATATCCTGCAACACTAGGATTTTGTTTTAAAGCGGCTAAAATCTCTCCTTGCTCATTTTCTTCAGGTTTGTAAACCTTGTAATCGGCGTCATGTACAGTTCGAATATCGTATAGGGGTCTAAACTGTTGGCGCTGATAAGGAGCCGCCTGAGCCGGCCGCTGCGCCGGCGGCGCCACTAGCCGAGCCGCTTTCGCAGGCGGAAGGAAACTTTGGCTAGCAATAGGATTAAAACCAAAGTTCTCGTAAGCGAACGTCGTATCCTGAGGCGCTACTCGTTTTTGAAGAGAGTCAAGGGAGCTACTGACAACAGTGTCAAACAACTGAGGGTACTGACTCTTGTCTACTTTAAGCAAAGCTGCCGCAATGGGATTTGAAGCCAATGAAGTAAGGCCTGAAAAAACCACACCATTCATGATTGTATTTTCGATTAAAAAGCATGTTATGTTGGGATAGTCAAAGAAAAGCGATAAAAATTTGTAAATACTAACCAGAGTTAACGCCATCAAAAATAGGGGCGAAGTCCAAGGGCTGAACAAATCCTTTCTCCTTATCTTCGCTGGCAAACACTGCTTGGCATATTGTCCAAATCAACAACTGCAAACAAATATCAGCTTAAAAACGATATCACTCCGTAAGTTACCGTAACTTTTTGATAGCTCAAATAAAAAAACGTACCAGACATCCGAGTCTAGACATTTTTGATATGGGTGAAAACCCAAGTGAGAACCCTAACGTCCACTACTCCTCGTTCGGTCGAGCTGCTTTTCTGGTTCTGCGTGGAATGAAAGTAACGTGACAATATTACAAAGACAAGGTTTTATAGGCGTCAATATTGCGCAGGTGAAAGATCGGCGCAACCGAGGGGCGCGCTCAAGCGTGTCTCGGCGGACAATGCCCGCTTACTACATCTGCGCGGCCGGGGGTCGTGACCCGGCGCCGCTCCCGCTGCCCGAGGAAAAACGTTTACCCGACCACCGCGGGCACGTATCAGAGGATATAGGTGTAGAATGAGTTAACTTAGGTTTTGTTCATTCCTCATAGTCGTTACACTCTTTAACTAAGTGGTCGTCTTGTCCGGTTTGATGGCAAGTTTGACAATCCACCGAAATTTTGTTTCACGTTCATTTAGATTCAAAGATATATCGATAGATAAATTTTTATGTAGCTGTTTAAAAGCTTGAGTGTATTCCACCCCACGAAGCTTAGATTAAGTAGGTATGTAATTAATTCCGCTTGTGGAATATAACCTTTTAAGTGCCGATTTCACGTACAATGCTTGTCTTTGATAAATCGTTTAATTGTTGGTAAAATCGGCACTAAATATCGTCGTCTGTTTTAACCTCTCGTTTTTCCAGGCACAGATATGTGCCAAATTTAAGGCTATCTTTTTCTACGTTTATTTTAATTTGGAAAATATGTAGTCTTTGAACCAAAAGAGACTTAAATGCAGTTTTTTTTAACTTCTGACATACGGGTTAGCTTTAAATCAACCTTTTTTATTACATATTTATTACACAAATAAAAATGCTTTGTAGGTTTTTGTGAAAATATATTCTCATAGGAAAACATCATTCAATATAATAAAAAAAATGTAAATTCATGTAAAGTTTCGTTTTGTAGTCGTGGTAGCCTTGGGGTTTGACCTTGTGCAGGTCAAATCCCAAGGCTTGCGAGACAGCTGCCGGACCTGCCAGATCTGCGAATCAATTCAACGGTGTTTCTAAAGTTCCCAATCCGCACAGTGGGAACTACGACCCAAGCTTCTGAGAGGAGGTCTGTGTCCAGCAGCGGGACGCGTACATACCGACTATATAGGATGATGATTATAGTTTCGTTACTTATACTCGTACATAACTAATCGATTCTCTTACGCATTATCCTGCAGTTTTTGGAGCAACTGCTGACTGACTTTAGTTTTGTCATTTTTTAACGCCAGCAACATACTTATCTGAAACAAAAAATATTTAATTTTTAGTATTGCTGTGTGGGACATGTTGAAAAATGCTTGGTAGTTAAAAATGGAGCTATATATTTACACAATATTGACGCTTTTGTTCAGATAAACAGTGACGCTGTTTTTATGTATTTTTTATCTTCTCGAGTCCCGAACAATATTTTAGCAGGTATTCCCAAGCAGCACGCAAGCGTTGCCGACATCAAACATACAGCACTATTAGAACTTAGAGTTCTACTGGTGATCCATAAAGGTGTCAAGAAAAGATTATTTACTTATAAAAGTGATTAAACCGTTATTATACAGCTAAAGCTGTACTAAGTTTTTATAAAATACTCCGTGTAAACTTAAAGCTTTAAAACAGAATATTTGAACTCCACTTTAAAACCCTATGCATTTTTTGACACTTCAATCTAATGTTATCCTTCAAGCTGCATAGAGGCTGTATTTTGCATGTGATCACTTACTTACTACAGCTATAAGTTATAAATGGTATCACTTTATACTTGTTTCTGTATAATGGTATATTAAAACTACTTTCTAAAGCTTATTATTAATGCGTAACTGTACACTCTTGTCAGTGTAATAGTTTCATAACTTCTGTCAAATATGATTTTATAGAACTATAATAATAAATGAATTCTGTAATACAGCTTTAATCTGTATTACTGACATGCTGTATAATTTATTTGCTGAAAACTGATGTACAGCCTATATAATAAAAATATTATATTATAACGGCTATTAAAGGGTAAAAGCTGTGAAATGGAATCCAGAAAGTGCGTAGTAAAACCACGGAATCTATAATACTCTCCAGATATCTTTTACGCTGTATAAAATCTGTCGCCATTTTCGAACAAATAACAATAAAAGAAAATATGACTTCTTACATTATTTTGAGTATTGCTGAAGTTATAGTTATGATTTTCAGATAAATAAATCATAATTGATACCTGTTGTACAGTATTATTTAACAATCTTATGATTCTAACCTCAAAACCATAAACTTACTTACTTGTTTTGGTAATATTTCTCGTGAATTCTTCAGTATTTCGCGGGCGCGTGAATATTTTTCCACAAAACTATGCACTATTTCCCAGTAAAAATAAATCGGCACGTTGAATCTACAATTATCACTACCTAAAGTCCAACATTTATTCTTGACTTATAACTTCACAGTAAATTGGCAGCCCACCATTATCATAACTAAAAAGAATAAGCGGTTGTTTTCATAAATTTCACATTGTAATTCTCATAAAAAACCAATGAAGAACTATTATCTTTTTAAGAAACTTATAAGAGAATAACTATATGCCTATGGTTTTCTTCAACATCATACTACAGCTCTTCTACAGCTATAGTACAGCCTATTTTTAGCTATACAGCAACTATACAGCTATAATAACGCATAAGGCTGTATAACAAGGGGCCCAATTTTACTTATAGAGGTTGTATAAGCGCTTATACAGCCCTTGTACAGCCTCACTATATAGCCTGTGGAATACAATAAAACTAAAATACAGCTTCTATACAGCTTGTCGTGCTGCTTGGGATTTGGCGAGGCTAGGCAGTCCTATACAATTTTTTCAGAAGGCTAAAGAAATTACTACGTAATCAAGAGCGCTATACATGTAATGACCATAGTAATCTATTTTCTTTTTTTGTTTACTAGTCAATAGAAAACTCGAGCCACTTGAGTTACATCGGTAAAATGAAACCAAAAATACGTTTGCGTTTTTAATTGAATGAAACGTATTTGTATTATGTTACGTTGTATCAAAGAAACTATATTTAGGGGCTGTTTCACCATCCATTGATTAGCGTTAACCGACGGTTAAATGTGATGCCGTCTCCGTCTATTCGAACAAAACAAATAGAGACGGCATCACACCTAACCGCCAGTTAACACTAATCAATGGATGGTGAAACAGCTCCTTAGACAAGGAACGTTTATATTATATTATTTAGTATTTTCGTTTTACCAAATCAAACTCACGTGACCCCCAATTTTTTTTTGGATAGAATAAGATTAACTATTTTGGCAATTAATTGCTTGCTTTGTGCTTTTGGAATACTAACGGAGACTCTTTGATTGGAATCCTGCAGTTTGCGAGACAGCATCCACAGGTTAGCAGCCAGGTTGGCCATCGAGTTGTCCTCTAAGTCCCCTCGTCTGATGACGCGCCAGAATAGTTCCAGCGCAAGTTCATACTGTTTTCTGGTCTCTTTGGAGTCAGCGAGGGCTTTTAGAACCACTAGAATCTCTTGAGTGATATTGGAAGAGTAATTTTCGATGCTCTCTATATATTCTTCGTCGGAACCGTACAATTTGTCATTTGATATCACTAAAATAGAAAAAAATAATATAAAATAAAAATGTGCTTGGCCTGTTGAAAATTTTGCCCTTAATAATGGAAAATATTTATAAAATACACAAAATGTGTGTGATGTGCGTGGGAACTATGGCCCAAGCCCTCTTGTTCTGAGAGGAGGCCTGTGCCCAGCAGTGGGACGTATATAGGCTGGGATGATGATGATGATGACACAAAATGTAACGGAAATGGCACCATCGACTTAAAATCGGAGAAAAAAAACCTGTTCTGTCTGATATTGATTCGGCTTAAATCAGAAATTGTTAGATAAGTATCTGTTACTAACCTCCATCAATGCTATAGGCGTAGTTTTCGTGTGTCATTTCGCAGAGGAGATCTAATGTATGTAGCAGCGACATGTAATACAGTGGGTCTGTTTTCCTCCAATGAATTCTCTCGATGGTTTTAATGAATCCACTCAGAATGTAAGCTTTTACATTACTGTCCATGTTATCCTAAAATTATAAATTTTATATCTCGCCTCATTCATTCTTTGCCAATCGTTGTTACCTTAGTAATGTAATAATAGCTTTTTCACACAAACGGTGATAATGTTTTCACCTCTTTACTAAATGATAAGTTTCGTGCTACCACAAAAACCCAAACAACCGTTGAGCATGTGTTTAACACATCTCAGTTCATAGAAGTTATTTTGGCGTGTAGATGGTTTTTCCGATAGCGACGACGTTTAGGTTTTTGTAGTAAGGCCATGATTGTCGAAAAAAATTCTAGTCTCTTTAATTTTTCTTAATATTGACTATCTAATCTAATATATAAAAGTCTGGGGTCGCAATGTTTGTGAACAAACTCCTCCGAAACGGCTTGACCGAGTTTTATGATTTTTTTTGTGTATATTCAGTAGGTCTGAGAATATAGGACGTTAACTATTTTTCATACTTCTACGCGGATGGGGTCGCGGGCAATAGCTAGTTTTTTAATATGAGACAAAGGTCGAGAACAGTTATACAGGCTGTTCCGTACATGGACCGTCAAACACACCACATTGATAAAAAATAAATCTGAGTTAAATTACGGGGGTATTCCGTCGCTAAGGCGGAAATTGTTCGGAGTTAGCGAGTAAAGCAACTTTATTTTTATGATTTTTTTAAAACTGGTTAGACAAATTGAACTTTATTTAATACTTAACATTTTTTTCTTCTAATTGTTCTCCCCTGTTCCTAATGCACGCCCGACATCTCAGTTACGGTAGCTAGCCGCATTTCGGCTTTCATTGTCATAAACATCCATCTTAGGCCATCTTAGGCTGTTGCAGATGTTTATGGGCGGTGGTGATCTCTTACCATCAGGAGACCCAGTTGCTCGTTTGCCATCCACTCAAATAAAAAAAAAGCTGCGTTTATCCTTTCAATTAATACCTCCGTAACATAAAACTAACTCTTACGCCCGTCCCTAGGCATAAAAGTCTGAGGGTTAGGTCTGGAGACCGTGCGAGCCAATACTACCTATACTTACCGGCATTATTAACAGAGTAGACAGAAAGTCGCTAATCAAGCTGCTAACTTTAATATGGGTCATTTTCTTTTGTCCATCTTCTATGACGAACTCTGGAATATCCGGTATCAAGCTGATGAGAGCTTTAAAATTTGCTTCGGCTGTAAATAAACAAGAGGTACTTAGCTTGAAAAAGCGGACTCATCAGACTAAGGACCTTTAGACAAGCAATTCTTAATATTATCTATATATATAAAAGAAGAAACTGATTGACTGACTGACTGACTTATAGATCAACGCACAGCCCATTTTGAGGCAGATTTTCAAAATTATTTCAATAATAGAAAGCTAGAATGTCTCTAATCGACAATTAAGAATATTAAAATAGATCATAACAGTAATTCATGTCCCGCTCCTGCGCTCCTGGGAATTTAACAATTTCTCGGGATATAATCCTATATCGTGTATCGTGTGTGAAGTCGCGGGCAAAGTATGTACTTTAACGTTTTCTAAAATTCCAACCCTGAATCAGCGAAGCAGGGTTTCAAAGTTGGTAAGAATCATAATTAATTACGTATGGTAGGTCGATTTTTGTATTACCTAATTTGCACCATCTGTCTAAAAGAAAATCTGTCTGTATTTGTATTTCCATATAATCCTCCGAAAATTTAATCAAAACACGAAAAAAGGATCCCAGAAAGTAAATGTATGTTATTCCAAATTTAACGCGAGCGAAGCCGCGGGCAAAAGCTAGTATGTATATATAATCAGTCTCGGAATGGGCTCCAACAATTTCGATGAAACTTGGTATATGGGGGTTTTCGGGGATGACAAATCGATCTAGCTTAGTCTTATCTCTGGGAAAACGCTTATTATAGAGTTTCAGCCCGAGGAAAGATCGGTCGCCCAGGTACTACTATTTAATACGAGAGTGAGAGGGACGGTACGCTACGAACTGCGTCGATTTTCAAATTTCGTACTTAGTAGCCCCCCAGTGCCAAAGCGAGATTTGAGCGAGTGATCCTACCTTGTCCGATACAGTTGTTGAGCAGCGCCACCTGTCCGGAGAGCAGGTAGAGCTGCGCCTTGGCGAGCGGGCAGTGCAGCGACGGCGCCGTCACGAAGCAGTACGCCGCGCACGCGCGCTGCAGCCAGCCGCGGGACGCGCGCGCGCCGCGCGCCGCCAGCGCGTTCACCGACTGATAAACAAACAGTTTTACGTTAATATTTGGCACAAGCTTTTGTTTCTGCCTGTATGTGCAACCTATACACGCACAAACGTGCACGCACACACACAGAGAAGACTCCCACACACGCACGTACACACACACAATTTTCATTATGGTTGCCCAGTGGATCAAGGTTGTTCCTCGATTTGTATGGAAAATAGTTTAAATAGTTCCCTGGATTAGTTAAAATATTATTCTGATTTAGAGGATTTAAATTCAATGGCATTTAAACGAATTATCGAGTTCCGAGTATAAGAAAATGATCGTCTACACCTGGCCTCACAGTGCCTTAAAAATTTTCCCCCCGCCGACCCCGGCTCGCACCTCTGAGTTTTTCGAAATTCATGTGCGGAATTACATTTGAAATTTACCACGAGCTTTGCGGTGAAGGAAAACATCGTGAGGAAACCTGCACAAACCTGGGAAGCGATTCAATGGTGCGTGCGAAGTTCCCGTGGGAACTATGGCCCAAGCCCTCTTGTTCTGAGAGGAGGCCTGTGCCCAGCATTGGGACGTATATAGGCTGGGATGACCCACTTAATACCTAAGTGCCACTGGGAAGGAACGACACTTACATGTACAAGAGCCACCAGTACGGCGTCAAGCTTGATGAACGCCGCGCGACTCTCGACGTAGAAGTTGAGCTGCTGCTCCAGATCGTCGTGATAATCCACAGCGTGGATGTACTTGGTGATCAGATCCGCGCACAGTTTCACTTCATCCTCCACCGTTACTGCACTGTAAATAAAGTTCAACTTTTTAAATGCTAATTGAAATACAAAATACAATACAATGCAATGACGTTTTAAACACCAACGCATAGTAAGCAGTACAGGAAACACAGTTTTATAGAGATTTTCCAAGGTAAGCAATAAGCGGATCCATAATGGCAGCGGCGACAAAATTAACACAGACAGAGAATTTTACTGAAAATCTTAGTTTCCGTCCAATAACAAGATAGTGAAAATTTTATCTTAAAGCTTAGGGTTGGCAGAATAAAATAATTTCGGAAAATAAACAATGTAAAAAATCTTACTTGATAGAATCATGCAAGATGCAGCACAAACGCATCAAGCTACCAATAACAATGTGGTCTTCGATTTTGACCAATTTGTATTTCGTAAAGAATATGGACAATACGGTTTTGGCCATCATCGTGCGAGCGTTCGACGTCTGCACTAACTCGACTAAAGGCATAAAAGCATCCTGCGAAACGAATACATTACGTTACTTCTTTAATCGTAAAGCTCGAAGGCTCAATGTTAAACCTGAATCCGTATTGTTTGGCGCGAGTGCGCTTGCGCGCGATCCCATTTACCATCTCTTTCTATCATCATACTGTACTGTTATGTATTAGGAAAAAATTGTGATCCCAAGTGCGTTAGATAAGTTGTCTAACGCACTTAGAACAATCCCATGCCATGTAGTCTAAGACTGGCAGATACACGATGAGGGTAGAGAATGGTGTGATGATGAATGGAACCGCGAGCACCTGTGCGTTAAGCAATACAGCCCCAGACAGATTACATTTTAGCCTGTTTACTAATGCCATCTGAGCGAGTGAGGATTCATCCTTGTCAACCCAGGGAACTCCTCGTGGGTGCGATGTCGGAAACCACCCCAAGTGCTTACGTTACAAACTTACAACTTCCATCTATGGTTAATGGAAAATTTGTATAGAACCCTTGGTGAGCAAGTCCGACTCGCGCTTGGCCGGTTTTGTCATTTATTTTTATGTTGATATTATGAACATTACCTATAAATTATTTTAACATTTAAATTTATTCGAAGCATTAGTTTCGGAGATATTCCATTTTATGGTAGTGAATTAGTGATCCAGAATACTTATTTGTTTTAGATCTATTTATTTTAGTCACCAACTTTAAAGCATGTGCTTTCTTAATAAATCAAGTATGTACTTACTTATAGCAAGGACTTACCATTAAAAATAGTTCTTCAACGTCTGGAATGGAGTTTAGCATCCTTCGTAAAACAAATTGGAAATTTCCAGAAAACTCGTCAGCCGGCTTGCCGCATTTGATCATGTATCGAATAGTCCCCCGCAGGATTATATTAACGTGTTGTGTCTGACAACATACAATACAATGCTTAGTACCATATTTCCTACCATAATACTCTGCTCTTGACCTGTAATTATCGCTAATCCTGTAACATCGCCATTTCTTATAAGACAAGAAATAAACAATTCAGTTAAGAAATACACCACCAGGTACTTCTGTGGGACCTTTTCACAGACAATTTCACAATGACAAGAAATTTAGTTTCTTCGACTGTACGTAAAGTATATTCGTTTACGTGAAATATTCGTTTATTAAATAATAACTAACTTCCCAAAGACTTAGTTTGCCAAGAATTTGATTATCGCTATCCCACGGGAACTATGCAATTTTCCGGGATAAAACCTATCCTATGACCTTTCTAGGGAATGCGAAATTTTGTGTCTTTCTGTTTTTTGTGTCTGTTTGTTTGTTATCTCTTCACGTCTAAACCGCTGAACCAATTTAGATGAAATTTGGTATACAGATAGTTTGAGTCCCGGGGAAGGACACAGAATAGTTGTAATCCCGGAAAATTACATAGTTCCCGCAGGATAGCGATAAACGAATTCTAAGCCGATAGAGCCGCAGCTAGTGTCATACTTATATTTGCTTACCGATAAATGAATACAAGCAAACTGCATCCAGGGTGCTAGTACTTGCAAGAAATTAACTGTGGACTTCATGCTATTGGCGATTTTCCACCAAGTTTGAATTAGCGATTCGGACGCCACCTGTTGGTAGCTTTCGGTATTGCATAGGTGCTCTCCAAGCGCTATCAATACTTCGCTCAACAGAACTAAAAAATTCAAACAATAGTACATTGTGTCTTACGGGCGGTAAGTAAAGAATTACGAACGAGACTATTAGAAGCCCAAGTAGACAAGGGTCATCCGATGGTCCTTGGGGGGCGGGAAGTTGATATGGAGAATGAGAAAAGTATGAATTGTAGGTATTGGAATTGGTGAGTTTCGGTTTCGACGTACGGGAATGATCGATCAAGCAATATTTCATAACTATTCATAGAAGAGTGATCACGGAAGAATATCTGTACCTACCGTCATTCTTCCTCCCTTCTCCATATATCCATTAGGTACAGACATTCTTCGGTCGATTTTGATTCCGTTGCACAGCAGATAAAAGAAAAGACAGGGCGGCGGCATGTTTTAGCGCACATAGCGGATTTAAATTAAAATAAGTAATCGCAAAACTGAAATAATATCCTAAAATCTGTCAGGTACTGAAATTATTCATTAATTTTGAGGCAAAATAAACTTAAATTACAGTTTTTCTAAGAAAAAATTCAGTACATATGAAATTTGAAGCAATAGTTAAACTTCGAGTTGAGATACATAACCTTTTTGCTTGAACATGAACTTGTACCAAGTCAGGAACTATGTGGTGCCTGCCACAAAATAAAAAAATAATAAAAAAATTGTCCTTGGGCTGTAATGCCAAAATAAAAGGCCCGCGGGTTTTTTATTTAGAGCATTGCATTCCTACCTAAAAATTAGCCTGCTTGTTAGGGCGCTGTATATAAGCAAATGTTATGAAATAACATAAATACTAAATAATCTCCCTGCAATCTCCCTGGTGTTGCAGGTGTCTATGGGCGGTGGTAATCTCTTACCATCAGGAGACCCATTTGCTCGTTTGCCATCCAGTCGAATAAAAATAATAATAATAATTAATGAAATAAAACTCGCATACCCATTTTTTCGGTGGAATTTTGTACCATTTCTAATATTTTCGTAGCCTTTATGTTAACACTGCTCGAATCGAACGCTGATATTAGACAATAAAGCAACAATTCACTGAAAAAATAAAACATTCTTTCACACATTATCCTTACTAAAATTATCTTTCAAAATACTACTTATACAAAATATTATGTATATTATATTTAATAATTAAATTAATTAGCTTACTTATTTTCCATTTCCTCACACTGTTGAAGTAACCCCTCCAGCAGAGTCAGCTTGCATTTAGTTGAATTGACTGTTCCATACATCAACCAATCTACTGCTGGGATGTAGAGACTCAAGTATTTGTCAAGAGTTAACAACTGCACTTCAAATTTTTTTCTTAACGCTGGATGAAAAATCTGAAAATATAATGTTTAGGGTACAAATGAATAGAAGAATCTCGAGAAGATGAATAAGGCTGGACTTAAAATGGTGTCAGTTCCATTTTGCATACTTTTACACATTAAATGATTAATTCACAGAAACCATTTACTTGTCTCACCTGTTGGTATTCCTCTAGGAATTCCTTTAAATTGCTATGGAAAAATTCTTCACATTCATTTCCTAATAAATTTGCTGCAACCTTACAGAGGTACAGTCTCAAGTAAGTGGCTACTAAAGGATTACCAATGCCTCTAATCATCAAGGTAATTCTTGCTATAGCAGGTTTTATATTCTCTTTTGAAATGAAAGTGTAGCACTTTAGAAGTGACATCTCCATGTACAGTCGGGGCAGCAACTCTCTTATAGAAGCCATTTTGAATAACCAATTTTGGCATGTCTCTTTAGCTGCCTCAGGAACTTCACTTGGATCAATATCTTGATGCGATTTTACAACATTTGGACTAAAAATAAAAACAATATTTCTGTTCACAATTTTTGAATTCCCAACAAAATGAGGTCCTAGTCCTAGTCCTAGTCCTAGTACCTCATGTGATAATTATTACTTACCCATAGCTTCTATCCTTGAGTCTAGCAAACACTAAATTTCCAAATTTGTCCAAAATATCTGTGATTAACACAAATTTACTGGGATAAAATTGCATGACATTAACATCAGATAGTAATTTAGAACACTGAATGGCAATCTTAAATGCTTTGACCCGTTGCTCTGATGCCCAAGCCTGAAAAACAAACCATTTGAATCTTATATAGAGGAAAATAGTTATAATGTGCAACAAGAGAGCAGTTGTTTTTTTGTTGTTGCGAGTGTTGATTTTGAATCCCGAGTAAGCGAAGGATTCTATAGCCCTTTCGAACCCAGCCGAGTATGAAAAGAGTTACGACAATGGACTTTAAGTACAATCCATGTCAAGTTCTAAATTCTAATGTAAGAGTTATGTATGACAGTGGACCTTATGTACTATCAATGTCAAATTCAACTGTAATCTGTAATTAACCCGCACAATCGTATCGGCTGGGTTCGAAAAGGATAATTGAATCACGAGCGTTAGCAAGTGATTCTAGGCTAGAATCCTGAGAGCAGCAAGGGATTCAAACACAGGAGATGCAAAAAAACTTTGGTCTCGTGTGATGTGACACATACAATTTTTCACCTCAGCAGCGAGAACATAATCTAAATGTAACATAAGAATTAAAACCACATATACCCACCTGTTTACAAAACAAAAAAAAATATTTTTAAAATATAATCCGATTATTAAGAAACAAATATAATAATCACATTTAAAAGCCTTACTCAAAAATTATACGTACAGTCGCGATTACATCTTTAAAAAGTCACCAGAAAATTAAGAATGCCAAACAGTTTTGGATTGGGAACGAAAAAGTGTCCAGTAGGTACAATACAAATCTCATACTCATAACATGAAATTGTAATTTGAACTTAGAACTTCTTATAAAATACGTCATACTTATTTTTTTATACTTACTGCAAAAAAGTCTCATCTTTGGGTCATTTAAGACAATAAACGTATAATTTATTATAAATGTTATTAAACCTTTAAATATGATTTTATTAAGATTTCTTTTACATAAACATAAATAGATTTCTTACAAATTCATTCAATTTGACAAATATTTATTCCAACTTTAGTAGAGGCAGTATATGGAATTATTTTATATAAAAAAAATAAAAAAACCGGCCAAGAGCGTATCGGACACGCCCAAAATAGGGTTCCGTAGCTATTACGAAAAAATTAAGGAATATTTTTCTAAGGATTTCGTATTTTATACGGAATCTTCCAAGTTTAGGTATATTTTATACCTTAGGCTGCTATTTACTCTTAAAGTAATAATTCTCAAGAAAACTTAACCGTTATAGTTTTTCTTGTAAGTTTAATTTACATACTTACTACCCTCCTAAATTTAAAAAAAAAGTCCACCCACCGATTTAGATTTTAGAGTGGAGGGGAGGACGCTCGATTTTAATGAAAATTTGCACTTTAAAGTTGAATATTTCGCAAAAAAATCAATGAATCGAAAAATCCTCGTGGCAAACCCCAAATGGTTTTAAAAGACCTATCCAACGATACCCCATACAAAAGGGTTGTATGACAAAAAAAAACACCCACACTACATCTATGGGAGGATAAGGGTTCCGTTTTTGCCATTTTGGCTCCGGAACTCTAAAAAACAAGAGAAGCGGCTTTCGTGCAACGAGGTTGCATACTTTATTAAAAGATCGGGAAAATTTACATTTTGGAAATATTTCGCTAAGTAACGCGTACAGGGGCTCCGCTATACTATCTCGTTCTTCGCCTAGGACCTAGGTATTGAAATATTTTTAATATCATAAATTTCATTTAAGATTGTAATCAACACATTTGATCCTATCTCTCGCTTTTTTCGTGATGAAGTGCAAGTGACAGATCAAATATTTGGGATTTGGTGAGTAGACTAGACCCAACACTGAACTCAGCATTTAAAAATAATAATTAAAAAGTAACTTTGTCTCACAGAATTTTGCTCACTGATTTCTCATAGCAAAACCTGCTTATTTGAGGTGCTGAGGTGAAAAATATCAAACACCATTACAACACCAATTTTTAATTTAATCACTAATATAATACCTTTTTAATTTCGTCATTAAGCACATTAATCTTATTGACAAATTCTTGTTGGGATAAACCCATAGTTTTTCGAACAGAGTCTTCATCAAAGTCATCCAGCTGTTCTAGCCGGTGTTTTACTTTCTCATTCAGGTTAGAAACCTGACGAATAAGAGCTGAAAAAGAACTAACTTAAAGAACCAAAAAAAAAACAGAAAAAAGACATTAGTCAAAATACTCAAAATTAAACAAGTTAAGAAAATAATTAAGTTTCTTGCTAAAAAATTTACAAAGCCATGACTCATTAGCTAGTCATTCTCAGAAATGATACTTAACTTACTGGATGTGTAACTGATATTTTCGGTTTTTATTCTAGACATGTGCCCTTAGTGTAAGTTTTTGGTTACTAAATACGTCTCGATCGCGTTCGCGTTAAAATCTCAATTTGTGATAAATTGAGATGCGTTACCAAATATTATAAACATGAAAGTTTGTGAGTGTATATTTGTTACCTTTCATGCAAAAATTACTAAACAGATTCTGACAAAACAGATATTTCATAATCTGGATTAACACAAGACAAGATACTTTATTTCCTGGGTAAAATACAAGTTCTTGCAGGTTGCAAACAAAGTTGAGCTATAAAATATAATGGTGAATACCTTTTTCGCCACCAGGAAGAAAACTGCTGATTATAGTCAGTTTTTCTCCAGTGGTGTATTTGTTAAGAATTACTGCCCTCCTTGAAATCCAAGCCTTTGAATAATTTGTACTGTCATCAGCTATCGGCTCGGCAGGAGTGGGATCCTGGAAAAAATATTTTTACAATAATAAATTACTGAATTTAACAAATAAAAGACACCTGAAACTTATTGGCTGTTCAAGTTTTGGTTTTTTATAATGTAATATTTATTTACAAAAAAACATTTACAATCAACTTGTGTAGCTAATGTCATGTAATATTATCAGACAACTAAAATTTACATAAAAAAACAAATTTAAAATGAACTAAAATAATTCTTACCCAAAGTAATTGTTTTAGTTCATTGATATGGACCTCTGCAAGTAATGCCTGATTCAATAAATTATATAAAATTAAAAATAATAGGCATCGTGAACTTCCACAACCAAGCAATGGTTGTTGAAATAATTGTCAATTAATGATTTATTACCTCGTTTAGTTCCATTTGCTCAAACCTTAGCAGTGGATCAATCTCTTCAAATGGTGAAGTCCATTTATTCAAGTTTTCTATAAAACTTGTACTGGGACTAGGTTTCTGAAACAATGAACACTCATTAAAAGAAAATCCTTTTTTTACCTCATTTCTAGCATGAAGGGTACACAAATTAAATTTACCACTTTTATGTACCATGCAAATATTTTGAAAAAAAAATGTTAAAGCAATTCGAATCTAATTGTTTTGAGGATAAAGTCAAACTACTTTGTTAAATTTTTACTTTGTTACATTGTCATAGATCCGTAATTTTCTTAGAACTTATTGAGTAGGTACATTTAAAAACAAAAACAGTGGTCTCTTGTGTTAGAGAAGCAGTAAATTTCTAGAATGTAGTGGATATGATAGCAAATAAAAAGAAATAAAAAGTGAAATCATATTAATTTTACTAACATGTACCTATTAGGTAGGTAGCTACCATGTAACTAGGTGCCAGATCTTCATGAATTCAATACCAACATGAACTTCTCAAAGTCAACTGTAATCTATAATATAAAAGTACTTACTGTTGTCACAATGTTTAGTTTCAGAGGATGATTAGTTACATCAAATTTTGGATATTCATGTTTTAAGTGCTTTTGTTTTTTCTTTGAAGACCTGTAATAATATAGAAACATATCATACACCCCTATATATGTATTGTTCTAGTCTAAGTGACAAAGCTGAACTATTATGAAATGCAAAATGTAAGTATATACAAAGTAACTCATAAAGTGTAAATAAATAAGGTCTGGGTTATTTATTAGATAGGGCCTATCTGCTAGGCTGAGTTTGTAAATTGTACGAAGGGCCCCAAGGAAATCCAAAACTTATATTTAAGAATAGCACTAAATTTCAGATTCTCCGGTATACACTTGCGTTAAATCATTATTTTGATAAATGTTTGTAAAAATATGGAGGGTTTAAAATATACCACTTGTAATTACTGGACATTTCAACAGGTTATATTTTCACTGCCAGTTTCATGTATAATTGGAAACAAATCTCAAGTCAGTGTTCAGTTAACTACCACTTTATTTTATTTAAGTATTGATTGATACGCCTTCGCGATTCGTCGCAGTCGCAGTGGAGTTCAGGGGGGGACAGTCGCCTATACCGTACTAATTCATGTCGATAGCGCCGCCATCTCCTTTATCTAACCTAAAATAAAACAGATTGTTGTCGTTTGTTTCAGATAGATGTCACTGAAAGCTTGAGATCACAAAATTTTATTTATTAAAAAATATTTTGTCGTTGATAATTACCGCAAAAATGAACTTTATTTTCGAAATTGACAATCGTATTGTAATTTCTAATATAAAAGTCACATAATTGTATCCGCTCAGTCGTTACAAATTTTTTTTGTGTAGCAACCCTCTATGTCAGGCCAGGCGTCTATTCGCGCTCAACAAGGAACAAGATGGCTACGTTACAATAGAAACTCAAGTGCTCAGACCACATAAAAAGTAAAGACAGTGCTGCAAACGGAAAATTGAGGCTGGTTTAAACTTAAGAAGACTGAATTCAAGCGGTCTCTTTTCTCTTTGCAGCCCTGTTTTTAGTTTTTATGTGGTTTGAGCTGGGAAGCAAATCCAGTAAAGTAAAGAATACCTGTGACTATTAATAGCTATACGTATGGATGGATATATACATCAATGGTACTAGTTAGGAAATGCAGACGGCGCTTCAAAACGGTCTGCATGAATGAGACGAGAGAGGGCTCTCTTTTCCCCGTATATTATACTACTCTTTGCGTTTTTTGTCTCACTAGATGGCGCACTGTTGCGTGAGGTTTTTAAGTATGGCTTTCAAAGTCTGTTATTACGGGTGTGAAAACAAAGTTTAGATTAAAATCATATTTAATACACCTTAAAACCGTACCATAAAAATATCGAGCATGCCACAGTGTTACATAGTCCCCGTTTTGTTCGAAAAAAAGGGAGGACAAAGGTTTCCGAAAGACAAAACTGTCTCAAAACACAGACATTCATTGCTCCGGAACGCATATTTGCCATAATTCATTTCAGATATTGCAAAAAATTCACAAAAATATTCTAATTATAAATAAACCCGCGTAGCTCACCCAAAAACTATGAGATTTGACATTTCGCAGACCTCACGCTACACTGGCGCCTCTAGCGGCGAATTCATACGCGATAGCCCTCATTCCACAAATTTCTGAAATTAGTCTTTCTTCAGGAATATGCCTTACTTATATTCTTTGATGCCTTCCAATGAGGGCTATCGTTAGGGGCTATCATGTCACTGTTTTTGGGTGAACCCCCGTAGGGTTTATTTATAATAAAATTAGAATAATTTTGTGAATATTTTGCCATACCTGAAATTAATTTATTTTATTTCTACCACTGCTACGACTGCTACTAAATGAGATTGATTAAGAAATCAGCTTCCAAGACCAAGATCATTCCTGCAAGCAGACATCTTCATGCTGCTGCTCGACGCGACAACTTGACTAGACATGGGTAATCTCGACTCCGCGAATTGATCTGCCTCCTCACTAAATCCAGCTCCGGTGTCGGTACCGAATCCGCTTATTGAATCAGACTCCTTTATTTACTCCGGTTCTTTCAAGCGATTATTAGTTTATCTATGGCCGATCCGTTCCGGCTCGGTTCGGTCAAGGTTCGGTCAGTCATGTGTTCCTACATAGGTACTTATACTCTTTGGTCATGTGCAACATGCGTGTCGAAAGGGTTAATATTTTTTTTTTCTCTTCAATTTGTTGAGGCTTTGAACACTCCAGGTGATCATACCAGCCTCATGGGTGCTCGCTCATTTTCCCTACGCAAGGGACATATTAAAAAATTGGTAAATGCAGATGGATTTGTCAGATGTTGGCTCGAGCCAACAATTGACCTGCAGGGGTTGCAGGGCTACTACGAAACTCGAAGTTCGTGTCGTGCGGTCCCTCTGACACTTATGCTATTTAATACGAGAGCGACAGGGACGGTACGATACGAGCTTCGAGTTTCGGGTTTCGCAGTAGCCCTGCAGGCCATTGTGCATGGGTCCCAAACCCCCAAGAACCCAAGTTTGAGTTCCGAGCACATTCCAACAACAAATGGGAGGGTTAATGTTGTGGAGTATGGTGGTCATACAAATAAAATTGTGTGTAGGTATGCATTATTTATTTATAAATAACAATAACAATGTCAAAAATGTTAAAAGTTTATACAATATTTAAAATATTTGTATGAAGTTAGATAAAATCTACTGTAGTAGTGATTGTAGTAACTATATCACATAAGATCCCAGCATTTGTTTTTAATTCTATGTGTAAATATTATCAATTATCACAGATACACTGTATCTTAGAATGTCATAAACACATCTAGATTCTAGACTAGATATTGTGATTCACAAAAAAACAATATCAAAAAGTTCTAATAATACTTTCAATAAATACTTGCCAAAATAAACTATTTGTGTCTCAATTAGACCAATTTCATAAAATTAAGCATATCACACATATAAACAGATCTTACGCTTATTCTACAATTCATTTAGCTAAAGGTACAAGTTCTGACCTCTTATATATAATGTATACACATATGTCTCTTGCAAAGACGTATGATACAATATATGTAGCTGGAGGGAAGACTAAGAAAGCCCCAGGATGTTAAGCTAGTGTTGTATTTCGAGGTACAGAATTATTAATTAAATTTCTAGTAGCTGGTTTCATATACTAATTTTGAGAAGTTTTGTGGGTGCAAGAGCTTGTGGAACTTTTTCTTTTTCCAAATGCTTCATGTAAGCCAAGAAACAGGTCCATACTAGGCTGCACATACTGATAAATGGCACCCTGTTCCGAGCTGGGATTAGGCAGAAGTTTATCATGGCAATAGCCGGCCAAACAGATGCACCAACCTGTAAAGTAAAATAAGTTTGGTAGGGTATCTTATGATGATAATATGTCTTAAGTAGCAAATTCAAGAATAGATTTAAAAAAAAACAATGTATCATAATGGGGCATACCTTATATGTAGGTAAAAACTTAGATTTCACTTCTGCCATAGCTTCATTCAGAGGTTTCATCTCCAAAATACTCATACCAAAGTAAAAGCTGCACATTGCAAATGGTGTGTATGTAATAGTCTCAACAAATGTCTGAAACAAAAACATTCTAATAAAAATAAACTTTAATCATTTTCTTGGCCTATACATCCCACTGCTGGTTACAGGCCTTCTCCCAGAATGAGAGGGCTTGGGCCATAGTTTCCACACAGGCCCAGTGAGTTAACACACACGCAAGTCTATTCAGGTTTCCTAATAATTTTTCTTTCACTGTAAAACTCATGGTAAATTTCAAATGTAATTTCACACATTAAATACTGAAAATTTCAGAGGTGCGTGCAAGCCTGAGCTCGAACCCCCAACCTTCTGTTGAGAGTCCATAGGTCAAACAACTAGGCTACCATGGCTTTTTTTAATATATAAATACTTAGACATACATATTATTCTTTCTTTTGATTAGCCAAAGATGATTGATAGTATCTTAACCTCAAATAATATGTGTGAAACAGATATAATTCAGGGTATTATAGTTCTGGAACTATTTTCAACTATTGTCAAGTTCAAGACTTAATAAAGTGATAATAGAATAGAGTTAACTAGCCTTGAATTTAAATTATTTGACAAATTAGCAACATCTTTACAAAATGATGCAACATACTTCCTTATTGCTGTAATATTCATGCTTCATAAGTACATTTGGAAATTGTACTGTTAATAGACTATTTGAATTTTATTGTCAGTTTAAAAAAATCTGTACTGTGTGCATTATAGTCAATGGTAGAAAGACAATCATTTTAATTACAGTTTTACCTTAATCATGCCAGCTCTTATTGTATTTCCAGGCCACATTATGCTAGCAACTGTCAGCCATGTATACAGAGTTGGGGCCACATAACAAGACCCATAGAGGCCATAACGGCCACATCTCCACCAGTCATATGTTTCTGAAAAAAGCAAATATTGCTAATTAAGTAAAGCACAACTGAGGCAAACACTAAACAATATTTGCTTGTTTGTTCTGTTACTACAGAATAAACATTGTTATCTGACAGTAATAAGTGTCTGAACAGATTAAGTAACTGAGTCATGGTCATGACTGATATTTCATAATGAGAACTTACGTATATTTTTGCCTTCAAATGACTGCTGAATGAGGCTGGATAGTGGCCAGATAACGCTGTAAGATGCCATACCTCGTAAAAGAGGATATTTTTTGAAGGCCACTTTTAACTTGCTGTACACGGTCATTGTACATACAGGAGATACAAATATATACAGCAAAAACTAAACACGTTGTGCTGGTTATATAATTATTCCCGTAGAAAAGTAAAACTTGACCTTCGGTGTTTTCTAACGGGAAACGATCGTGCAAATGCGCAATGTAGGGAATCATATTAATACTGTGACGATCTTGTTTGGTTATATGCCAGTTGATGTCAGGTGTTTGCAAATGACAGTGACACAAACTGATGGGATGGACTAACTGGGTGATACTCTTTCCCGGCCCGGATAACACAATCATGGAAATACCGGCTCTGTTTTTTGTGTAACGCCCATAGAAACTGACAGCAGGGCTACTACGAAACTTGGAACTCGAATTTCGTGTCGTGCGGTTCCTCTGACACTTACACTGTTTAATACGAGAGCGAGAGGGACCACATGACACGACACGACGAGGAAGGGTACGATACGAAATTCGAGTTTCGTAGTAGCCCTGTAGGTGCTTCTATGGGCGTGTACACGAAAAACATGGACGGTATTTCCATCCCGGTATTATCCGGGCCGGGAAAGAGTGTCACCCGACTAACTGAAACGATGAATCTGTGGGATCTGTGGTCCGTACTTGTCCGTATTGCATGATTTGTGCGGTCGTGCATCTTTATCTAATTTGATTGTGGATGTGTAACTAGCGTTTAAAGGTGGGGGCCACATGGAGTCGCTCGACGCTCGGCTCGCCTCGTTTCCAATGTCAAATCTGGTCACGTGACATTTAGCAATAAAACTGAAAATGTTGAGCTGTATCGCTGGTAAAAAAACCTCTTCAATTTTGGCTCAATCAACTTTCTTTCAAGACCTAGACCATTCATGCAAGAAGCCATCTTGTCGCTGCTGCTCGACGCTACTTTTTTGAGTCGCGGGAAATTCAAAAATTTGCCGTTGTACGGTAAAAAAAATCTGAAAATTCTAGAAACCGAAATAAAAGATGTACGAGCGTTTGTTTTCACTTTAGAGGAAATGGTTTTCACATTATCCAAACCGATATTGGTATCGGACGACGATGGACGGGACGACACCCGATAGCCGACACCATGTGCTGTTTTCACATATTTCCAACAAAATCGTTCCAATACTGCCGGTTAATTGTTTATTTAATTGTTTAAGATTTTTATATTCTCAAAAGAACATTCACTTACAGAGAAAACATTAATTCTATAAAATGGTTTGGCAAGTTGGTTTCTTACGTTAATTATCAATTTTTATTACTTATCTTATATTACTAACTTATATTACAACATTTTTTGAAAATAGTTTTAATAGTTCATCTTCTATCTTTCGATGTTTACTAAGGCCACGACATGTACCGGGGCGGAGCGGGCGTACCAGCGGTTCAGAGCGTTTTCACACTATCCGATCCGATATAGGTATCGAACGACGATGGATGACACCCGATAGCCCACACTATGGCACTGGGCTACTACGAAACTCGAAGTTCGTATCGTACCGTCTCTATCGCTCTTGTATTAAATAATATAAGCATCAGCGGGACGGTACGATACGAACTTCGATTTTCGAGTTTCGTGGTAGCCCAGCTGTTTTCACATATTTCCAACAAAATCGTTGCGATCCGGCCGGCTCAAAATGGCCGCCCGCATCGGGCTCTGCGCACACAGAAACTATTAAGATATACGCATAGCACACATACAAATATTATCCTACAGACCACGGGCGTCCGATGGTGCCCCGAACATATCGGTGTCGGCTCCGATATCCGATATCGGGACTGACAATGTGAGACCTGTAAATATTTTATTCATTTTACTTGCCCCGATATCATATCGTCGTCCGATACCGATATCGGATCGGATAATGTGAAAATGCATATTTTTTTATTATCAGCAGGGCTACTGCGAAACTCGAAGTTTGTGTCGTGCGGTCCCTCTGATACTTATACTATTTAATACGAGAGCGAGAGGGACGGTACAACACGAACTTTGAGCTTAGATTTTCGTTGTAGCTCTGCAGAATAGTATCGGCAGGGCTACTACGAAACTCTAAACTTGAAGTTCGTGTCGTATCGTCCCTCTCGCTCTTGTATTAAATAGTATAAGTGTCAGAGGGGCCGCACGACACGAACTTCGAGTTTCGTGGTAGCCCTGCAGTATATCCCACAGATTACTAATATGTAGCTAGCTAGTATATATATCCAATCTTGATCCAATCCACAGACTACTAAGAGATACTACGGGTCCGAGACGAGATCGGTCCTCAGTCGGACGGTTGTTAAGTCGAGTCGGTCGGTCTGTATATACAATACGTCTTCGATCATCAATTCGTTCGTACATATACGTGACGTGCGTACGTTGGTTTTGTCGATTAGTGTCGAACGAAACAAAAGCAAAGAGTCGAATACTTCGATTCTTGTTGGCTTGTTGGTCAATACTATTTATTTTATTATGATATTGAGAAAACGAAGTTAAAAGTTCCTTACAAAAATGAAGAACAAATCTTTATTTCTTGAGAATTGAACGGGAGCACCTACCAAAGAAACAAACAAAAATTTAAATTAGACTTATAACTAGAAACATGTCTAGTAATTCATTGTTATTTTCTCTAAACAATGAAGGCAAAGTGTACGCTTTATCCACTAGTGGATCATGCTGGAGGGAATTCATGTATCTGGGTTTGGAATTTAAGACATTATCTGCTGTACCACACTTTCTTTGGGCTGTAGGAGGAGACCGGCAAATTTACTTACACGTGCATGGGCTCGAAATTCCCATAAGGGTACAAGAAGTGTCTTATGAAAATGAGCGTTGGCTGCCACTAGAAGGTTTCAGTGGCAGACTTCTGCCTACTGACAGGTATCACTTTTCATCTCAGGATGGCACTACAGATAGATCCATTGACCGTATCCGACTGCCGTCCATGGCTTGGCAGTGGGAAGGCGAGTGGCAGCTAGAACTGACTTTAGATGGTAATCCTTTAGACCATGATGGATGGAGTTATGCAGTCGACTTTCCAGCTCAGTTTGGCCCTACAAAACAATGGAAATCATGTGTTAGAAGGAGGAAGTGGATAAGATACAGAAAATTTAGTGCAATGAACTCCTGGTGTGCAATAGCACCGCTACACAAAGATCCAACTCAGGAGCCGTTCATTGATGTTAGTATTGGAGGGAACCAAATACCATTTGCAGGACCTGGCACTCTTTCGGTTTGGGCCATCACAGCTCATGGGCGGGTCATGTATAGGGCTGGGGTGAGTGCCACTTCACCAGAGGGCTTGAAATGGATTAACATAAGTATTCCACCAAATTGTGATATTAAACAAATATCTGTAGGTGCCACTGGTCTTGTTTGGGCACTGCTTTGGACTGGACGAGCCATTGTAAGAAAAGGGATCACCAAAGATTCACCAACTGGAGAAGCTTGGTTAGAAGTAAAATCACCTAGTGACACCAAGCTCTCTGCAATCTCTGTAGGATATAATGCTGTTTGGGCTGTGAGCACAGACAGTAAAGTTTGGTTTAGAAAGGGTATAGATGGTAACACTGCTGGGGCTTCGGAAATATCAGCAATGGGTAGTGGTTGGTTAGAAATTACTGGCAATATGACTCATATATCAGTGGGTGTGAATGATCAAGTTTTCGCTATAGGGGAATCAGATAAAAGTATTTATTGGAGAAGTGGAATAACACCAGGGGAACTAACCGGTAAAAGGTGGAGGATGGTGCAAGCTAATATGCAACTGAGCCGCACCTCCAGCTCTGCAAGTATGGTATCCTCAACATCAAATGCTAAGCACCACAGCCTAAGTATGTTAAATGAAAACACTCGTGAACTAAAATCTCATATTAACTTGCGTAATTCATGGGAAGAGTCACATTCAGCCCCAATTGAACATACATTACCAATGAAACCTCCCAAAGAACCCAATACAAAGAAAAATACTACAAATACAGATATTGATTTGACAGGGAAAAGTTATGAAACCACACTAAAAAACCCTCGAGCTTGGAGTCCTGTTAGAAGTGTGGGTTCTGTTGTAGGGATGGAGGCTCAACCTGACAGTGACAGTAGTGTGTTTGATGTTGATTCTGGCATGTACTTTGATGAGGAAGTGAGCCAGACTGCTTGGGGCACATGTGATACAAATTGGACTTTTGTGGAGGCTGGAGCTTGTAGCATAGACTCTTTACAAGCACCCCATTGGTTTACTGATAGTCAAAATCCACAAAATTCAGATTTAGCTGCTAATTGGCGCATTCAGATATTGGATAGCTTAAAGAATAGAAATACTCAAGATGTGGACTTATCACAGTATGCTATAGCAATTGATGAGAAAGGCTGGACACGGAGCTGTGAGGCTAGATTAATTGTTGCAAATAATTCAGGAGAGGATTGTATATTGTCACTCTACTGGCATGCTTTAGAAAATACAGGGACATTATCAGTGTTCAAGCCTGATGGTA
>NC_133476.1:11548178-11599493 GCF_025370935.1 Choristoneura fumiferana | reverse complement strand
ACTCAGTCGCCCCCCACTTTCAACTGACTGACAATGCAAGAATGAAGTACAGTCAACAAAAATAATGTATTAAAAATGCTTATAAATAAATAAATATCACGGGACAATTCACACCAATTAACCTAGTCCCAAAGTAAGCTTAGCAAAGCTTGTGTTATGGGTACTAAGCAACGGATAAATATAATTATATAGATAGATACATACTTAAATACATATTAAACACACAAGACCTGAGAACAAACATTCGTATTTTTCATACAAATATCTGCCCCGACGCGGGAATCGAACCCGGGACCTCAAGCTTCATAGTCAGGTTCTCTAACCACTAGGCCATCTGGTCGTCAAATAAGTTATAATAATAAACAAAAACTTATTCTTACAGGTATAGGCAGCAATGATGGTATTCACTCAATGAATGATACTCAAACCTATTGCATATATGAGAATCAGAGATGGAACCCTCTGTCTGGCTACACATCGGTTGGCCTGCCGACAGATCGCTACATGTGGAGTGACATTACTGGAAAACATAAAAGAACGCGAGAACATACCAAATTATTAAGTCGCCATTGGCATTGGGTATGTACAAGTTAAAGTTAACGTATTTCTCGTGCCGTGTATAGAAGTCCCAGATTCATTCTGATTAATCGATTTTTCAGTTGATTTTGAATCGATTTTCGCTACTCATGTTCGTCATTAACATCAGACATTAGGTACTATAGGTATCTACTCTCCTACTCTCGTGTGTTCACTGTAGATAACTCGATCCTGTTCTCACAAGCGCGCTATATACGGCCAACGTCGGCCAACCTGAGGATGTAAAAATATAAAGATGATGGTGGATGGTTATAATATAAAGATGATAGAGTAAGATGGAATTACATGCATGAATGACGCTCACGCTCACTTAACGAGTCTTATATGTAATCACGTCCCTTAAGTTGGCTGACGTTCAGAAGCGTGCTAAGCTAGAGGTACAGTTCGATGCGCTTACTGGGTTGTGTATTACTTTGACCTATTTCCATAGTACAAGTACTTCCCTATATTTTGCTACAACTAACACTATCTTCTTTAGATATCAGAGTGGATGGTGGACTATAATACGCCAGGGGGCGTGGATAGCGATGGATGGCAATATGCTACAGATTTTCCAGCTCCTTATCATGGGAAGAAAATATTCACAGATTGCGTGCGTCGCCGAAGATGGTACAGGAAGGCTCAGATTATCACAGAAGGCCCATGGATTCGCGCAGGGAGCACTGCTTTAGTTGACATATCTTTATGGGTAAGCAAACTTATGGCTACTGTGCTTTCAAAGCCTTATACCACAGTATAAGAAGTTTTCCCTACAGTAGGCCCACGCCTTTGAAGTTGAGCGATACCGCAGCCTGTATAGGTATTTAGGCAAGTAAGGAAGGGTTATGATTGGTTTTTTGGAGTCTTTTTGTATTTTTTATTTCAACTCCAAATTTGTTACTTTTACGGGTTTTCTGGTTTTTCTGTGCATCCATGTCTCAGTTTGTATTTTCGATAAGGAAGGGTTGTCACAAATTTAAAATTTGGAAGGTTGATGTCTTTTACGAATCGGTACATACGTACCGATACGTATTGCGAAATTATATAAAACAAAATGAATTAGGTGTGGCATACTTACTAGGTGTAAGAAGTATGTATGTATGTATGTAAACTCTTTATTGTACAAAAGAAAATAAACAAAACACAATTGACAAACTTTGAGATACTTGTACAAAGGCGGACTTATCCCTTTAAGGGATCTCTACCAGTCAACCTTTGAGTAGATGAGAGGAGCAATCAGTTAGGGTCCGACAAAGAGTGAGTTTAAAGTAAAAAAAAAATGTATCAAAATATTACACTATTTTTGAAACAAAAACATTTTTTTTCTACAAAATATACTTTCATAGATTAGTAACCGACAAATACTGTCGGTTTCTAGACTTAACGGATTTAAAGTTCCTGTCAGGGGCGTCTTTACCTATAGTGCAGGGTGTGCGTTGCACACGGGAGCAGTGGTCTTAGGGGCGCCGGCCGCGGCACTTTGTACCTATTCCATTTTGACCGCGCTTTTCCTAGATGGCGCTAAAATAATATTGAATTTAAATATTATTATATAAATAGATGAAATGCAGGATGTATACTACCTTCTTTTATAAATTTATGTTTTTTCGTTTATGTAAATATTAGAGTGAAGGCGACGAGACTTCAGTTTGGGCAGTTACATTGGGTGGAGATGCTATATACCGGAGCGGCGTCACGCCGGCCACACCAGCGGTAAGCTTTTCCAAATTAAAAGTTTATGGCACAGTCGAAAAAACTGAATCATGTACAGTCAAGGAAATTAAATCACTACCCAGGGTGGAACCTTTGTACTACTAATGTCATATTGACATTCCATACATCTGCTAAAGAAATCATGACAAAAATGATTATGAAAAGGTTCCACCCTGGGACGTAATTTAATTTCCTTGACTGTACCAGGGTGAAACCTTTTGTCACAAAATTGATAGGTACAGAAGTCAATCTCATGTATGTACTTCACTTTTTAACCGACTTCAAAAAGGAGGTTCGAGTGTATTTTTTTTTGTAGGTATGTTTGTTACGCGATAACTGCGCCATTGTGGACCGAATTTCAAAATTCTTTTTTAGTTCTAGTTCTAATGGACATACTTTCGACGTTGTCCCATTGACACCAAGTCAGGATCTAGTGATGGGATCTCAGAGAAATCCCTCGAAATTTTAAAGCACACCTATCCTATAGCGATCTAGTTGTTGGATTTATTGTTGAGAATGAAATGGGAAGAATGGAAATATAAATTAAAATAACTAATTTTAATGTTTGTCATTGTTATTATTACAAGTTTGTCACGACGTATCTGTAGGCGAAATGCACGATTATTATATTTTAAACTAGCCTTTGCCCGCGGCTCCGACCGCGTGGTATTCGGTTATCGCGCGCTGTTCCTTTGGGAACTGTGCATTTTCCGGGATAATTGCATTGGCCTATGTCACTCTCGGGCCTATAAGCTATCTCTATGCCAAAAATCACGTCGATCCGTCGCTCCGTTACGGCCTGAAAGACGGGCAAACACACAAACACACTTTCGCATTTATAATATTGGTATATGGATTGGATTGTAATAAATTCGCATTCTCTATTATTGCACAAAAAAGTTCATAGACGCGTGTCTCACGGTGTCTCAAGCGGATGGCACTCGCGCTCGCACTGGTCCCAACCGATCCGAGATATCGTGTCCGTGAGCAGTGTCTATGTGTGCGTTGCTCGAGCGCACATGTAGATTGATTTGTGTACCTATCTGTTTTGTGCCTTTGTTCTATTGATGGGGGGTAATCTGTGTACTGATGTCAAGTTGACATCCCAGTTGTCAAGGAAATCATAGTGAATTTTATTGTTAAAAGGTTCCACCCTTATTCATGTCATGTTCGACTATACAGTCAAGGTCATACATAAATATATCTAGGTTACCAAAACGTTACGTATCTATACACCTTTATGCCACTAACCATAAGGTCGATGTATACATATTTGACGCTATGGCTGTATAGGTAGATATTTGTACTTATCATATTCATATGATATAGGTATTATGTAAAGATTATATTATTTTCAAAAACTTACCACTAAAATAGGGTACTAAGAGTGTATAGATTATTTATTTACGTGCCTTCCCATTTTAATGAATAAACCGAACTTGTATTGCAATTTGAATCCCTTACTAAATAGTTCTCATAACCTGTAAGTAGTTTGTGCATAGGTTTACACTTATCCTTACTGAAAACTATTGACCTGCTACTAGTATTATAACTAACCAAGCTTTTTTTAGGGTACACATTGGGAGCATATAAACAATCCACAAGCTTTGATCGCGATAAGTACCAGCTGTGGTATAGTGTGGGCGGTTGGCCGCAAAGGAGAACTTTATTACAGGGAAGGAATTTCCGTTGAAAACCCTTCAGGGTCTAACTGGAATTTGATTGAAGCACCAAAGAGTAATATCGGTTTTGCTCCTAAGACCAACGTCAGTGCGAAATCTGTGTCATTGACGAAAGAAGCGGCATGGGTTGTTCTTTCCAATGGAGTCACGGTTGTGAGAACCGATGTCACGAAAACGCACCAAGATGGAAAGCAATGGAAACACTTAACAGGTATTTAATAACGTTTTTAGTGTGAGTGAATACGAAACTAGATATTCCATAATTTTACCCAAGAAATAGAGCAATGCTATAAAATAACGTATATATGCTATAATAATATGGCCTGTGGTAACATTTATTTGTCTATACTTAAGCTTGTATATAATATAATCCTGTATCTATATATTTTAGTACCATTTACGGACTACAAGAGCATGCATTCGGTAAAAGCTTTTTCACTGCATCGATATGTAATGCAATATTTTGGTAGGTATCATGGATATATGGTCTATTGGGATCTTAAACCTTTTGTGGTTACTAAGGAAGTGCTTATTGTTGTAGATAGCGAGATGACCCCGTTGAAGCAGGTTTCGAGTGGCGAGCGGGACGTGTGGGGAGTGGGAACTGACGGGGCACTGCATCGGAGGATAGGCGTTAGCGTGGAGTGCTCGGCCGGCATCGCCTGGCAGCCGGCTCTCTCCGGCGGCGGCGCTGTAATCCACGTCTCTGCCCGAGGACAACCGCTTTAAATATTCACCCTTTATTATTAAGCTTGTAAAGACACATTTATACCAAAGCTAGATTTAATTGTGGCCGATTTTGTCAGGCGATTGTACTGCAACTGTCTCAGTTGCTAACTATTTTATTTTAAACGTCTGCAACATCACTAGGGCTACCAACAAAATATGGATTCTTTGTTCTTGTACACCCAGCAGGTAGAGAATAATGCGCTGCATTTGTCAGTTTGTCGTGTTAGATACTAATTCTTGTTCCCTCATTAAGAATGAAAATGATAATTATTTATTTATTTATTTATATTCAATTGCTTACATGTAGTTTGTTAGGTGGTAATTGGTGTTTGTAGTGTTTCATACATGTACCTCTAGTTTTAATTATTGGAGGCCAACAGTAAGATAGCATACTAGTGATGAAAAATCGGTCACTTATAAATCTACTTCGCTAAGAAAGATCTCAGCGAGATATTTTATTATATAATTGTGATATAATCTTCCAGGAGTATAGTGGCTCATGTTAGACTGCTAAAATGCTTAAATTCCTACTTTTTAGTATTATTGTGCTCATATTAATTTAAATTGTTTACCAACGTTTTTTTTTTGAGTTAATTTAAGTATTTATAAGTGAAATCAAAAACACAACACTGCTTTGTTGTTTATAGTTTTTAATTTGATGGTAAACTAGTTAGGATATTTATTTGGTTATCTTGCTCGCTAAACTTTACCATAAAAAAAGTACAAATTTTGCCTCTGTTACTTGAATATGGGTTAATTTATTTACGTAATGGCTCAGTTACATTGGCCGCTTGCCCCCGCAAGCGGTATAATGACAAGTGAAACTAATAAGTCGATAACTCGGTCGACATACAGCGTGAAAATCAATGAAAACGGTTCCCGAATGGTGCGTGCGAACTCGTGCTTACAAAAATCTACCGGATGTGAAACCTACCGATCAATGTAACTGAGCCATAGTTCCAGTCGGTGAAAAGCGTGTCACACACTAAGCAGATGCTATAATATTTTATCTGCGTATAAAATCTTAATTATCTGAAACTATCATCGCGCACTATGCCGATACAATAATATCGACCGCTTACTTTCCCAACTTTGTACGTATCCGAATTTAATACAAAGCTGATTGTAAAGCAATTTGATGTGGCCAGTAAGGTCCGACCGAGACTGCTTTTTTAATCTCGGCCGAGACCCAAAAAATGTGCTTTTTTCTATATAATCATTATATTATCTAAAAAAATCTCGGCCGAGACCGTGTTTTTTCCATTAAGTATTATTATCTAAAAAAAAAACCGGCCAAGAGCGTGTCGGACACGCCCAAGATAGGGTTCCGTAGCCATTTCGAAAAAATCAAGTAATATTTTTCTAAGAATTTTATTATGTGTAATTAAAGTTCCAGGTTTAGCTTAATTATTATACCTAAATAAACTAATATTACCTAAGTACTAATCTTATCAAGAAAAAACTTCGCTTGTTACTAGTAAAGTAGTGCCATCCACGAAAACGCGTGATTTTGACAAAATTAGACATTGTAATAAAAACCACGGCACGCGTCATCGTGAATGACTCTACCTTTACCATCCTGAATTTTTTCAATTTTTTCCACCCAACAGTTTAGATTTTAAGTTGAATATTTCGCAAACAGATAGCTGAATCGAAAAATTGTCCTGGAGACCCCATTAATTGTTTTAAAAGACCTATCCATATATTTATTAGTATTTTCGTTTCACGAATGAAATTCACGTGGCCCTTATTTTCTTTTGAGCAGTATATATATTTATTTGTCAGCAAAAAATTAAACATTACAGTTTAAACACCAATGCGCTGTAAAACTCAAATTATACCAAAAATAATAGATACCTACACAATAAGACATCCCACTATAATATTATAAATTCGAAAGTTTGTAAGTCTGTTTGTTACTTCATCACGTCTAAACCACTAAACGGATTTGGATGAGATTCGGTATACAGAGTTTGAGTCCTGGAAAAGGACATACCTAGGATAAGCGGAGTTGCGAGTAAAGGCTAGTATAAATAAAACTAATAAGAGATTATTATATAATTCGATGAAATTTGGTATGTAGGGGTTTTCGGGGATGACAAATCGATCTAGCTTAGTCTTATCTCTAGGAAAACGCTTATTATCGAGTTTTAGCTCGAGCAAAGCTCGGTCTTCCCGGTACTATAAGTTGAATTATATAGGATGCGATATAGAAAGATGTGTGCTCCGCGGAGCCCAGGGGGTCCGCCAAGCTTCTGCGGGGGCTCCACAAATCCTTAATCAAAATAAATACTTATGGTGTACCGTAAGCCTATCAAATTAATTGCTTTTGAGTATTTTAGGGCTCCAGTTTAGTTCATTTATGATTAGTTTTTCAATAGGGATCCGTCGATAAAAAAATATTTGAGAACCGCTGTCTTACCGTATCTGCAGGGCTACTACGAAACTCGAAGTTCGTGTCGTGTCTCTCTCGCTTTCGTGTAAATTAGTATAAGTACCCATAACACAAGCTTCGCTAAGCTTACTTTGGGACTAGGTCAATTGGTGTAAATTGTCCCGTGATATTATTATTATAAGTGTCAGAGGGACCGCACGAAACGAACTTCGAGTTTCGTAGTAGCCCTGCTGCTTAGTGTGAGTCACGCTAAAATTTTCACTCGATTGAAGTCTTTTTTTTTTATTAACCTTTTCGACGCCAACGACTCGTATATACATAATACGCACCGCAGGTTCCCAACGACCTATATATACGTCCATTACTTCAATGCAAAAGCAACCTTCGCACAATTGTGTTAAGGTTCAATTTTAGACACTACAATATAGAAGCCTGGCGTATGGGTGATGTCTTTTGTATTTGACCTGGCGGCGAAAAGGTTAATTATGATGATGCTAGTACCCAAAATAAAGAGTTAACAAAAAAACATTTGGTTGGCATGACATGCAAATCATGATTCAGTTTTGCATTTTCGAATGCCGATAATGAATAATATCCTTATTATCTCATGACCATACAAATATTAATTGTTAAATTATTATCAACGAGATTATACATACCTAAAATAGATCTATGATGCCCAAAAGTTCAAAAGTAATGTTTTCTTCTAAATCAATAGCATCTTTTTACTAATGTTTCGGCAAATCGTCACTTCTTTTTAAAAAACTCGTAGCTCGAAATAGATAATTTTCTGAGTGAACTTTATAGACACTACATCAAGGTTCAACTTTGTTGACATATTGATTTTAGATACGAGATTTTTTCAAAGTAGTGACGAAATAACGTTGCAATTTGTTTCATTTCGCAACTTTTCGTTTCCCAACTGTTTAATATTTCAGGATAACTAACCTAACCTAAAGGTTTCTACACGATGGCCCTGAAATAGTTACAGTTTTAGAGTTTGCAAAATGAAACAGGTTGCCAAACGTCACGTTGCGAAAAGGCAGTACCCGCATCTTATAACGATTGAATTGTTTTTTATTACGGAAAAAACTTACACTAAAAGTAAAACACACTGAATGTTCAATCCAAGCCCACTTTTCTGATCCCGAGGCATGTTCATGGGCCGCAGCTTTTGTCTTTTTGAACATCCAAATTATTTAAAGTTTTATGAAATGTCTGTATATATCTCTATTCTAGTCATTAACTAAAATCTAGGGACACGAAGTTCTTGTTTAAACAAAAATATAAGCTTGATCTGATCATACATATAAATAACATTTCATTTTAAGGAGTGTTGTTATTTGAAATCCCAGTTACTACTGGAGATATTGAAATTTGAATCTTGATAACAGGCAATGAAAGTGGATTTATAGCAGTTATTTGTGGTACAGTCATCATCAAGGCAATAAAAACAAAAACTGACCTATTTTTGAAACAAGTATCTAACGCAACTGCCACAATAAATCTTTAGACTGATTGATTTTATTGGGAAGACCCGAGGCAGCATTGTCTAACGAGCTGACTTCCGCGATCTCATTCACCATCTCATTCCACCCTCGTCTTATACCGTGTGACAGAAAGAAGTGGTGAAAACGATTGCGATTCCAAGTGTGTTGGACAATATAGAACTTTATGAGGTAATTGAGAGACTTGCTTTTTTTGATATATTTTTAATCCTTACTGCCTAATATAGGATCAATAACTTGTATGTACCTTCTAAAGACGGGACATCATGTCACTTAGTTCATACCTTGTACATCTATGTATGTGTCAAGTAATCGCTACAGTCGGATAATACTACCAAGATCTTGATCAGAATTTGTATATTTTATTTATAGTAGTTATTTTCTAATTATTATGAAAAATGTATGGTTATTAATTTCAGCCAAATTAGCTTGATTTCAATAAATGAAGGATTTGCTAAAGTAAATTGTTGTGCAAAATAAATCTAAATATGAATCTCGTAACAGAAACTTTTTTATTTTTATCTTGACCTTGGTTACCATACACATCGACATATATTATGGCTATAAATTTATTAAATTTAAACAGGTCAAACATCTTTAGATCTTTAACCCATAGAGACAATGTGGAGACAACGCTGTAAACTTACACTGCAATAAAGTAATAATCCATAGATTCCACACTAGCATTCATAACATAACAACAAGTTATCTAAATTGATCGTAGTGAATTTATCTTTCTTGTGTTAAATCTAGCGATTATCACTTCCATGTTAATCATCGCACTGTCCAACTTGTACACTCTACCAAGGAATTCTTTTACCGTCCTAAGGTTCAATATCAATTCTAATAGCGCTTTCCAACGTTCCGTAGGTACAGTCGAACAAATCGAGTGACCCAGGGTGGTTCCACCATTATTTAATAATCAATTTTAATATCCTTGACAAAAGTATGAGATGTCAACATGACATTAGTAGCTCAAAGGTTCCACGTTCCACTCTGGGCCATCATTCAATTTGTTCGACTTTAAGTAAACTTCTTTCTATTCGTTTCTACTCTGAGAGGCTTCTCAACTAAATCCGCCTTTATTGACTTCAAATTCTTTAAATTTTAAGTTCATAAAGGCGATTTTAGTTTCAATAAACAAGCCAAGACTGGCTGTATTTAGCTATGGAGCAGACAGATACTGGTCATGTCAATGTCAAATAGAGGATGCTGTGAACATTTGAAAAATGAAAGCGTTGTTGTCTTGTTTGGTGTGAGAGGTCAACATGTTCCCAAACTACAAAAAATACAAGGAAGTTATGTCGGACTTTGATCACATTTATATGAATTTATCGGAAATAAAACTGCGTTCATGAGTGAACATAAACTTTTGTTTTTCTTTTTCGAACGATGGCAGAGGTTATTTTCAGGGCACAATTTCCGAAAATACAAAAAATCAACATAAGTTTTGCGGTTTTAATCACACTTAATAAACGTTAATCAAAAACAAAACTTCATATTCTATCGTGAACCTTCTTTTTTTTGCCATACTTTTTACTAAAGTTGAAAACGTTTAAAGTTTACTATTTCTCTAATTTTGTATTTATTTATTTTTACCCAGTCGAAGAAAAAATATGCAACGTTGTTAAGTAAGTCAAAAAAAGCTCGTGGCGTCTTTTTCTTACGATGTTTTAAAAATCGTAAATCGCCCAACCTTTTTTGAACCCTGTTATTGTTGCATTTATTTCATACACTTAGTATGGGTATAACTAGTGTTGCAAAAAAACTGTATTTTTTTCTATCGTGAAAAAAAGTTTTTTTTTCTAGAGCATGTGTTTTTTTCAAGAGTACAGAATTTAAAAAAGCCATATTTTTTCTAAAAGTGAAAAAAATAAAGGGACATCTGTGCACGAAAATGCCCGACTGCGAGATTTTCCCATTTTGGTTCATCAGAATAAAACCAAACTATCTAATCACGCACTATAATATAAATGTTTGTAGTTTTACAGCAAATAATCTAACTCGTATCTAATAAAGTGATTGTTAGGATCGTTTTGTATTCTCGGATATCCGGCAACCAGCGCGTCTTGACCTCCGATATACAGGGTGTTGTAGATCTTCCAGTAAACATCGCGAACTTTTCTTGCAGGGTGGAACAAGCCCTGAAAAAAAAAAAAAATATTAAAGCTATACACAAAAGCGATAATTCCGCATTAATATGATAATTAGGAAATTATTTTTAATGCAGAGAAGAAAGCCCAAGGGCCCTCTTTCACATTTTTTCATTACTCATCACCACCACCACCACCATTAGGTCGAATTAGGATCATCTTATATTGGAAACCGAAATCATAAAGCAGCACTGTTCGTTTTATGCTGGCCACATTATTTTTACATTTGACATTTCAGACTGTCATTTTAGTATCTAGGTTTCACAAATAGACCATAGACTAGCAAGAAAAATCTTGCAAGTTACATTACATTGCGAGGTCGTAAAGCCAACGAATTCGTAGCGGTCAATCATGCGCCGCAATGCAATGCAACTTGTACATTTTTCTTGCAAGTCTAAACTCGGCTTTAGACATATTAAACCATAGGTATAACAACTTTCGATATTCAGCTAGAGCCTTGAAATTTGAAAGTCATTCATTGTAGCTCATAGAGGTGCACTAGGATTTTTTCCAAATTCTCACGCACGGGATATAGAGTCGAGATGTCTATTCTTCCGCGGAATAACATAATACGATAATTTTCTCAACAAAAGTCTAATGGCAAAATGAGCTGCAGTTTCTAGCAAAACCGTAACTACAATTTCAACTGTTTATTGTAATTGTCGTACCTGTAAAGCGTACTGCAATATTTTGATAGGTCCGAGCGCGACCCGCATGCCTTCAACGGCGTCCATGAACGCCTGCACGAGATGGGGCGACGTCTCGAAGATGTTTGGCCAGACGTGGTTCAACAAGTGAACGAGCGCGTCTTCGCAGCCGAAGCCGTACACTCCAAGCGCCATGTGCTTTATGGCCGCACACGCAGTTTGTCTGTGCACTAGATCCCTGGTAAATGATAAACAAGACAGTTTAAGTAACTTATACCTCACATAAGTGCAGTTTACATAATAGTTTAGTTACTACATAATAGATTTAACTCTCGCGTTTGACTGCCACTATGTTCAAGCCGGCTCTCCTTCAACGGTGCTAGTAGCACTTAGAGAGTATTCTATTGATAACTGCCAAAAGGAATAGAATTACTATGGGTCAACTATAGCGGTGGGTAAATATTCTATTGTACAGCGTGACGAAACACTATCTCAAGTAGTATTTCATACTAAAGTTCCATTTTGATTCTGCTTCAGGTCATGCTTTCTATCTTTGCTTACAAAAATCTAAATTTAATACTGAAAATGCATGATTCTGTTTGCATTTGCTTTCCAACTTGTCTAAAATGAATACGTAAACTTATAGGACTCATACAGGACCTATGTATTACACTACACTTTATTGCGTTTTATTGTAATCATTACTAACCTGTCCATAAGCGCATCTTCAAGCAACGGGCACACGGCGTAAATATAGTCCTTGCCCATTTCACCGATATATTCAAACAAAAACGATAATGACTTTAATACGCCATTTTGGACATTCAACTCAGGAACTCTGTACTCGTTCATTAAAGCAGGCAGTACTGTGAAGGGCGAACAAGTCTCGGCGACGATGGCAATAGCAACTGTTGTACATACTCTGTAATAAGATTTGATAGTCAATATATTTTTTTATTCATAAGTTTGGACAAAAATCAGGCATTATTGCAGGGGTTCAAAATTCATTATAGATGTTTAATTATCTGCTGAATACGGTATTTGACAACTCCTGGATTTGCCATATCTTAATTTTATTATGAAAATATAGATGTACAGACAGTGTTTAGCGAAGAGAAAACTTAAATCGGTTGAAAATTGGATTTATAGTGATTTTTGAAAAATCTATATACCTGTCTCTTTCTCAAACGCTTTTCTCTATGCAGCAAGTATGGCGCTACTAGCGTGTGACGTCACATACCAGTATGTCTTTCTCTGTCTAATCTTGAATTTCAAACCTTTATAACTTTGTTATTTGTAAAGGTAGCTTAAAAATTGTTTCTCTATTTGAAAACAGGCACTGTGTAGTTTTAATTTATAAAACATATACAAAATAGTCAAATACCGTATTGCGATGAGAAACTTTTTAGTTCATAGATACATTCACTTAAATAATTAATGACACGAATTCGATTTTTCTCAAGATACTTTTCTACTATTTTCTTTCCCTAAAAACGTAATTAGAACTAAGTATCACAAAGTTTTTAAAATAAAAATAGTTAAAGTCTAGTCATTCTCAGGTGACTGTTACCAAAGAACAGCAATCAATATAAATAACGTGGGTCGCCTTACCTGTTCTGTCGCTCTTGTACTTTCAAATTATTCAGTAGAGTTGCCAACACATCATGTGGACCAATAGCTTTGGCGATATAACCGAACGTGTTCACAGTAGCTCTCCTAATGGCTTTCTTGTGTGCCTTTAGTAACTCTAGCAACTCGAAACATATTCTCATCCATTCCCTGGCTGATACAAACTCAGGTCCTCTATCTGCGATACGGCCGACTAAATCAATACAGTTCTCTTGTACTTTTTCATGTCTGAAACACAATAACTATCAAGTTAAGCATCATATTTTTGTATTTTAAGAAAACAATGTTTGCAGGTGTTCTAAGATATACGCCTTATTTGAATCCACATTACGCCTCAATATGAAATAACGCATAAAGCAGCGTTTCCACCAGAGATTTGCTGTGCGAGGATGTGTAAATGAAGCGTTTCTATTGGTTAGTGAAAAACACATCTCTCGCAACACATCCTCGAACATTATTGGTGGAAACGCTGCTTAACGCTGCTGAAAGTGTAGATGGCGACCTATGGTTTGGCCCCACCCTACACCCACTAGCGCGAACGTCAGTAAATAGTATTTATAGAAGAGCGACGCTAAGTAAACAAATGAATGGCACAAAGCTGTTAAGAACCGTTCAAGCGGCGGAAGCTACGAGTATTAATTACCTGTTTTTCAAAATTGGTGTTAGTCGAGGCAGTAAATCTTTGATGGGCGGCGTCATTTTGGTCATACCAATGACGTTTACAATCGCCTTGAGAGCCCCCAAAATGGATCCAAGTACCTCGGGATACTCCTCTCCCAAGTATTCGTATAGGACCACACCAAGATGTCCCATCAGTTTTTCCTGAAAATAAACAATTTTAATAGTATTGTTTGAATAAATAATTTCCAAAATTACTGGGTATTCTTGGCTCTGTCGGATACACTATCAGTATCATCACATTAATTACTCAATTAATCTTAAATTAGAAATGGCTTTTTTATGGTATTTTTTGTTACACACCTCTTGACAAGTCTTCATGACGACGGCAATGCGCGAGATAAGATCGGCGGCCTGTTGGCGCACCTTGGCTGATTTGTTGTTCATACGCCACAGGATTATACCGCAAATCTGGGGTAAATATGGTTTAACGCGTTTTCCCAACTGGTTCACGATTGTACCGAATCCGTTCAACATCACAACATCCTGTAGACAAATAAAAGGTTAATATTTTATAATATAATATAACACAGTGATTCTTTATTCACAATTGTATAATAAACAGAATATAAAAAAGTGCGAAAATTAAAAGCTAAATTGCTCACTCTATATCTATGCATAAAAAGAGTAAACAATCTTGACGAACTTTTAATCGGGCTATATTTTCACTACAATTTGTGGCCGGCCATTATTTCCATCTTGCTCTTGCGTACGGTGTCAGAGAAGAACGGCCGTAGTTGCTGGCCACAAAAGGCAGTAAAGTATGGCCCGTTTAGAAGCCCCTTAAATTAAATGCTTATTTTTGAAGCTGTAATCATCGAAAACCTCCGAGACGTGTCGCTATCACGATTCCATATTTGTATGATATTATGAAAACGTGTACAGTTCACTTCACACTGGTGCTTCCATACTACATATCATAAACGTCAATTTACCTCTGTGGTCTGTTCTTGGAAAGCGTACAATATGCCGTCAATGAGTGCTTCCTCCAGCTTGGAGTCGATATCCGCTGCCCCTAGATTAGCAAGAATCTTTTCAATTGATTCCATAACCATCTTTCTGTATTGTTCATTGTCGTCTTTAAGATCATCGACTATTCTGTTTATAATTTCTGAAGCTCCAACCTGGTGAATTTATGAAAACAGATAAGTATGTATGTATGTAAATACTTTATTGTACATAAAACACAAAAATAATACAAAAAGAAAACAACAAAACAAAAAGAGTACAAAGGCGTACTTATCCCTAAAAGGGATCTTTTCAAGCTAACCTAAACAGTATAAGTATTTGTTTATTCTAATTTTCTATTATATTATATTGTAAAACTTACTTTGTTGGCGATTTCCACAGTAGTGTCAACAAGTTGTCTGTAATTACGTCTGTCGAGGGCCATACGATGGTTCCAGAAGTGTTTAAAGAAGTGCGGCAAAATTTCGTCCATAATATACTGAGGCTCTACACCATCTGTACCGCAACATTGTTTCACTACCTGAAATGGTTAAAAGTATGAAATTGAATACAAATACATTTATACGTTGATTAACCGGAAAATACACGGAAAAATAAAACCCTCAAAGAGCACTGAAACAACTTGTTGACTGCCTTCGGCTCTCCCCGCGCACTGACTTTTATCAGATGATTAGTCAAGTAAAGTTTAAGATTTTATTACAAATTATATTCACAGATCAAAAGTGTTCAGGGATTAAGCACATGCATTTTCATGCGTAAAATTCCTAGGCACTGTCCAGTGTACATTCCATTAGTCATACCATACCTTGAGTACAATCTTTTTCATTTCCTCATCAGGCGACTGGAACTCACGAATCAGGATGAGCATCACCTCACGGGTATAATAATTAGCGTATTCAGCGTCCATCAAGGGGATAAGGTAACCGATAGCCTTGAGGAAAGCGGCTAGACCTTTACCGCGGTGGGTCCTGATACCCTTCCACAACGGCTTGAGTACGGAATCAAATGATTCAATGCCGTAAGGAGTAGCAGCTTCTGCTAAAGCAGCACTCGCCAACGCAGTGATTGTACGGACTTTTTGCTGCTCATCTACCAGACCTGTTAACATAATAAAGCAAATGTCAGTAAAACAATCTACAAGAACCTATTTTAAACTAGTAACTGTACACACTAAAATTGGTAAGTATCAAAACCGAAGTGTGGTGAGAGTATGGTTGAGCTTTAAACCAGTATTATATTACAGTGTTATACAGTAGTGACTTACCATGCTCAATGATTTCTACAAGGGATTTAAGATGGGGCAATATGGCACATCCCATCAGAATAGCTATCTGCTGCACGATCTTTATGCCCGTGTGCCGAGCCTGCCATGATTTCTTTGATCTACACACAGCTTTCAAGAAGGGCAGAAGGGACGGTATACCTGTAAATAAATAAAATATAAATTGTGAAAGGCAAAGGTTTATAGTTATGATAGCAATTAAAGATAGATATGTAAACTCTTAATTCTTTTGATTGCATGTTTGTTTATGTCAACATACCCAATGCCGATGCGACGACGGCAAAAGCCCTAGCAGTAGTATTTCGCACATATTCATCAATATTGTCGATATCAGGTCTCATAGTGGAAATCATGGTGGCCAATCCTGCAGCCTTCGCAAGGTTTGAGATGATCTCACGACCTTCCACTCGCGCGTAGTAATCTTCGTCAATCAAAAGCGGTTCAATTACGACCAGTATCTAGAAAAATAACTTTATTAACATCGATGAACTAAAAGAATTTCTTTGCTCACCCGCGACCTAAGGTAAGGTGAGGTTGATATGGATCTCCGCAAAGTAACGCCTGATTCAATAAATTATTTATTAACATCTTTTTTTAAACAGTAGTCTATTGTTATACAAGTATTTTCTACAGTTCTTTCATGTTTCATGAAACTGCCATAAGGACCCTTTTCTAATGGATCGTCACAAATAAAAGGATGTAAAAAGGCCTAATACCAAACTCATACTTACTTTATGGACGTACGGGCGCACAAGATCATCGAGCTTGTATAGAATCCGGTCAATGACCTTAACAAGTAGATGGCGCTCTTGATCCTCAAGAGTAGGGCTCATGAGCAGCGGCAGGATCTGGTTGAAGAGCGGCCCTGCGCCGAACTCGCGCGCCTTGTCCGTGATCTGACGCAGCGCGGCTTTGCACATCGGCGGTGTACCGTTCTAGGAAATAAAACTTTAATTTTAATACGCTCCCACAAGATTATAATGAATAGAACATATTCGTACTTATTATTATTCCCTTTATTATTATTATTATTGTCATTTTTTGGACGAAAAAGTAAACTCGAATTCGAACCACAGACACTGACCCATGTTTGATGACAATTTTATAAAAACAACATTTAGGGGCTGTTTCACCACCCATTGATTAGATTGATTAGAAGATTCTAACATGACTAAGGGGCTTTTTCACCACTCATTGATTAGTGTTAACTGACGGTTAAATGTGATGCCGTCTCCGTCTATTCGAACAAAACAAATAAGGACGGCATCACATTTAACCGTCAGTTAACACTAACCAATGAGTGGTGAAAAAGCCCCTTAGTCATGTTAGAATCTTATTTTACTAGTAGCTTGGTCAAAAATGTCTGTTTTGTTTTGTTTGTTTGCCATGAAATGAGAGATGATGACTGAAGGGCGTGTCAGAACTAAGGATCCAACGATGATTAACTGTAATACCTTAATTTTAAGCAAGAGCTTCATAATCTTTCTTTCTTTAAGCTCGTCGGGCGACAGCGTTTCCTCGTCGACGTCTATGAGCAGTTTGTCAAAGTACTGAGCGTCCTCGGGCTTCATGAAGGGCAGTTGCTGGCTCCCTTTAGGCTGCGGGTCCAGCAAGCGCGCGGCGGCCGCGGCCGAGCCACCCGCCTCCTCCGTCTGCATGAAAAAGCCGATTGGGGTACCAGCCAACGGGGTAGGCGTTGCGGTCAGCTTACGAGCCGGGGTCCGGATCGGAACATAACCTGCCCAACAACATAACAAGTTAACAAAGTGCGAGCCCATGCCATTGACTTATATGAGACAGAGATTCATCAGCATGCTCGACATAACTATTTATAAAGCAATTCATTTCATAATATGTTAAAGCATAATCTGGCAGTCCAACGGCATGAGACCATAAAGTCCTATTGTCATCAATCATCTGAAAGAAAAATTGAGTATTAAAATGAATATTCTCTCATTTTTAATTCAACAACACATGTATTTTTTATATTACGATGGTTGATTATCCACATGGTGTTGGCTTTGTTTAATACATGTGTCCTGAAACTAAAGCGGTAATTAATTTTACTACTGTATTCTGTTCGCCTTAAAAACTTCTCAATTTCGTTTCATCAAGTATTATTGTTAAGAGAACATTGAAAAATAAACCGAGACAAAATAGTATTATCAAATTGTGAGGTACATACCGGCTGGCGGGGGCAAAACCTTGTACCCTGGTGGGAACATGGCATCCAACTCTTCATCGGTGTAAGGTCTGTTGCGCTCGTCTATCTCTTTTTCCCATCGATAGGCTTGCAGCTGCTCGGGTGTCATGGAGGCGACGTGACCCGGCGTAGGCGTAGCCATGGCCATGGCTTTCATTCCCACAGGCGTTGACTAAACAAACAATCAGAAACTTAATATTTCATCAAACATAAATATGATTAGTAAAATCATGAACCATTTATTATACTCACTCCTCCAGGTGTAAAGACGGGTGTGTGTGGCGTGCCCGGTGTACCGTGTGACGGTGTGGCGTGTGAAGGAGTGGCGTGGGACGGCGTGGCGTGCGACGGCGTCGGTGTGGCCGGTGCGGGCGTGGCGCCCGGGGTCTCGTCCCAGCGCGAGCGGCGCTTGGTACCCGGCGTTGGCGTCTCCTGGATGGTATCTACTCCAGCGCCGCGGTCCGTGCGAGGTGTTTCTGCCCACCCGCTGTTGTGCCCAGGAGTTTCTGTGGAATTAGATGAATCAGTCTATTAAAAAATCGGCCAAGTACGTGTCGGGCCACGCGCAGTGTAGGGTTCTGTACTTACTAACATTCAACAAACATTTAGGGCCTGTTTCACCACCTGTCGACTAACTTTAAGTGTCAGATAAAAGTAATGCCGTCTTTGTTTATTCGGACAAAACAAACAGAGACGGCACCACTGATATCCATCACTTAAAGTTAGTCGACAAGTGGTGAAACCGGCCCTTAATATTAAGTTTTGATCGACTAATAATTATAAACATGTTAAGAGTTCTTGATAGTTTTCGTTGTTGTCTAATAGTTACTATCATGATTTTTTTTTTTATATCCATAAAAAATTACTGCTCCCTAACAGCTAACAGTCTCTAAGCTAAACCACAGACGGATGGAAGGAGCAGATGGAGGGACATGGCAAAACTACAAGGGTTTCTTGTTAGACTAGGAGCCCTAAACGTGTTAGGGTTTGCTTTCTATTTATATGTCGAAATATTTAATGCTTGTGCTGTTTAATTTTTACTTTTGCTGTACCAAACATTAAATTTCCTCGTAAAGTGTTTCTCCTTCCTGTAGTTCAATGTAAGTACAAGAATACAGTATTTGACTACTCCTGAATTTGCCATGTCTTATATATTATTATGAAAATATAGGTATACAGAAAGTGTTTAGCGAAGAGAAAACATAAATCAGTTGAAAATAGGATTTAGTGATTTTTTGAAAAATCTATATACCTGTCTCTTTCTCAAACGCTTTTCTCTATGCAGCAAGTATGGCGCTACTAGCGTGTGACGTCACATGCCAGTATATCATGCCTTTATAACTTTGTTATTTGTAAAGGTAGCTTAAAATTGGTTTCTCTATTCGATAACAGGCATTGTAAAGTTTTAATTTATAATACATATAAAAAATAGTCAAATACCGTATTCCATAAATTACCTCTATCAGTCTTAGGGGTCTCGTCCCAGCGGTTACGCCTGGAGGCGTGCTGGGCAGGCGTGTCACGTCCGGGCGTGGCATGCCCTGGCGTGATATGTCCCGGCGTTGCGTCCCACACGCGCGCCGACGGCGTAGCGCCCGGCGTCTCGCCGCCGCGCCCCGCTGCACCAGGTGTTTCTTCCCATGCACCTCTCTACAAAAGAAAAAATCGAGATATATTCACATTATTATTAAAATTAAATAACCATTAGAGAATTTGAGCTAAACTGAGTAATTCATTAATTTATTACATGTATACAAAACCATATGTAATAAATTTGAAATTATGAACTCTCATGGGTTATGCTGATTTGCTGAATACCTTGAAGCAAAGACATCAATGGGCGTGGCATGCATATCTAAAATCTTTACTGAAGGTTAGCTAAAACAGGGTTAAAACAACAAAAAATTTCAAATAAAAATGTACTTATAAGAAAATTACCTCATTATCCCAAGATGGTGTAGCTTGAGAGCTTGGTGTAGTTGAAGATTTTTTCACAGAGGGTGTGTCTTCTGAGCTCTGATCCCAACGTCCTTTGCGTTTTGTGCCTGGTTTAGTAGCATCTCCATTTGCTTGTACTACAGGCTTCAAAGTGCCTTCTCGAGCTCTCTCTAGAAGCTTTTTCCTTAACTGAAATAAAGTTTATATTGGTTCACACTGGTTTCATGTTGATTGATTATATGACCTAGTTTATTATAATAACTATATCTTACCTCAGTTTCTTCTGCCCTCAGGTACTGCTCTTTCATAATTTCTGTATATGTCCTGGATCCAACGTCTGGGGTTTTACCACCTGCATCAATACACAATTATTACCTTAAGACATCAAGAATAAGCATAGCTTAGAACAAAGTAAATTTCTAGTAAGAAATTAGACATATTTCTAGCCTATTATTTAATTAGAGCACAAATTATGTAATTATCTTACCTTCAGCAAAAGGATCCATACGCTCAGGAGATATAATCATCCTACGCCTCTTTTGCCTGTATTCATCTTCTCTGTCTGCGATAGTTGGTCTGCGTTTATCTGCAAATGGATCATAGTCCTTGTCGCTCTGTAAATAGAAATTCACAATCAAGTTACTAGATTTACTGAAATTAAACCTCAGAAAAACCCACCTATTTTTGTGACCGTGATACATATTTTATTATTTTTGTTCTCGTTTTTTTTTTGGAAAATAATTGACACGATTAAATGTTTTTCTTTCTTTCTTTCTTTTCTTTCACAAAAGACTAAAAAGATATTTTTGAGCCTGATCATTAGTAGCACTATACTGCATGACCTGTGACTCATAGCAAACTTTTTCAATGTAATTAAACACTCATTCACATTATTGTTCAAAACCTGATTGCTTTTTAAGTAACTTAAAGTTCAACAGTTGGCACCCATTCATAATCATGACCAGGTCAAAAATTTCTATTTTCATTTTAATTTCTAGTAATGGGTAAGTACCAACTGACAAGTTTAACATAATAGCAGGCTTCTAAACTAGTTATACATGCAATACATAATTCTCGAAAACATAACCCTCATTTGAGCAGTTAGGTGATAAAGAAAACTGTTAGATTGTGTGTCATAGGTTTGGAGAAACTAAACATTAAATAAATGAAGTTAGTTAAAAAAGTGAATTTTCAATTAATTTTGCACTTTATCAGACCAATATTCAGTTTTTATTTATTTTCTGATATAAAACTACATGAACATGTAATTGCATATCCTTGACATATTGCCTGGGGTGATAACTAAGAACAATCAGAGCCCAAGCCTCAGCTTAAGTTTGATTTACTTACTTGAGCAATGTCATTTAACAGTGAAGCCGGAGCAGTATATCCTGGTCTTTTCTGTGAAGTTGGAACATTTTCCACATCCTCATCTTCAACTTCATCATTGGCTGCGATGGAAGTTACATATCCATCATATCGGGATTTTCCACCCTGGCCAGAGCTATCATATATATCACTGTCATAGTATGTTTCACCTAGTGAAACACCTTTATTATTCCCATTTTCTGCTTGTATTTCTTTCTTCTTGGATTGAATTTCTTTGATTTGAGCTTCAATAGCTGTGAAATAAAAAACAAAGTTTTAATTAAAGTGTGTTCTATAACATTCCCCTTTTTTGTTTCATCCTTAAAAATACAGTATGCATACCATTGTAGCAGGGATAGGCTCGGTTACTAAAGCTATTTCCATTAAAAACTTAACATTACACTTTAAAACTAGGTTACTTTTAGATACATTAGTACACCTTCCAAGTGAAATAAGTTATGAATTTAATTAACATATCATTAGTGTAATGAAGTGCAACTCATTTTAGATCATTATTATAATTTTGCACATACTATAAGCAAATCAATTATCTAGTCTTCATCATCATCCATCACAGATTTTAGTATCGCAAACTGGAACATCACCCATATCAGAAGCAAATATTGAAACTATATTTGTACCAAAACGTACATATTTTTGAAATAAGGTGGTTTCGTTTGCATTGCGTTTTGTAAACAATTTAGGTTTCCAGAGAAAACAGAAATATAAATATTAGACAAGCAGGGCTGGCAAATATGGCTGGGTGTATTTAGTGTTTATGCATTTACCTTCGTGGGTCCTTGGTATTTTCTCCATTATTGTCTCATGTGGAGGGATGGACACAAAAATTTAGAAGGAACACTTCTATTGCACTCAATTATAACTATAATCTACAACAAAAGATGAAACAACACGTTTCAAGTACCGATCGCAAAGCGTAAGTCCACAGATAAAACAATTATTACATAGAGGTGGACGATATACATCGATGTATTTTAAACACTCATGTTTATTAACGATGTATCGTATTGAACCGATGTATTGTTATTACCTCAACTTCGAATAAATATCGATGTTTTTTAATCGATGCATCGAAACGAAAATGCGAATTCGTTTCGTGAATCGGAACCTAATAATTACAATTATAGACCTACAAAGTTATCTGACCCGGTGACGGCGGCGCTGTGATCGCATCTTGGCAATGCTAGCCTGACATTTTTCTATGATTGACGTTTGTAGTTCCACATTCATCACCGGGTCATATAACTTTGTAGCCGTAGGTCTATAAGTCAACGTTAGAGCGTTTTCACGCGAGCAACGATACGACACGACACTGCTGGGCTACTCCGAAACTCGAAACTCGAAGTTCGTGTCGTGCGGTCCCTCTGACACTTACACTGTTTGATACGAGAGCGAGAGGGACCGCACGACACGAACTTCGAGTTTCGAGTTTCGGAGTAGCCCAGCTGCACTGGGTCGAACGTCGAACGAAGTTGGTAGCTATACACTGTATGAATATACATAGCAAGTCTCTTTACCAACATCGACCCAGTCCAGTGCGGTGTCAAAGTTGGTACACTGCACGAGTATATAGATGAATTTATAAAAAAGTCACTTTAAAAAAACCTTAAACATGTCTATGGAAAAAATGTATGGAAAACATCGATGTATTTTTTGAAACATCGATATAACATCGATGCTATTTTACGATGCATTGCATCGATAAAAACATCGATTTTTTTTTAAGTTCATCCCTAATATCCCTCCCTATATTACACACCCACTAGACATGGGTAATCTCAACTAGAGGTGGGTAAATCCGGATCTGAAGATTCAAAAGAGTCAGATCCTCAAGCGGATCCGAATCCCTTAATGACTCCTTTCAAATCTTATTGACTCCGGAGTTACTAACTCCGACTGGATCGAGCGGCTCGCCTCGCACGTGATCGCCGTCACGCTCACTCACACTGACTCGCTCCGTCCGCCTGCTTTCGCTCTCGCTCGGCTCGGATCGGATCGGCAGGGCTACTACGAAACTCGAAGTTCGTATCGTACCGTCCCTCTCGCTCTCGTATTAAATAGTATAAGTGTCAGAGAGACCGCACGACACGAACTTCGATTTTGGAGTTTCGTAGTAGCCCTGCGGATCGGATCTTGAACTTGGATCTTATTATCTATGTTTGGTTGGTCGGTTCGGTTCGGTACTCGGACTTGGACTAACGAACAAATCTTTCTCTCTCTCACGAATCTGTACTTCAGTTCAGTCAGCGGGTGGGGCACCGCAGTACCGTACCGACACCGACCGACCGAACCGAGCCGGAGCGGATCGGCCATAGATAAATTAATAATCGCTCAAAAGAACCGGAGTCAATAAAGGAGTCGGATTCAATAAGCGGATTCGGTACCGACACCGGAGCTGGATCTAGTGAGTCAGATCACTTCGCGGAGTTGAGATTACCCATGTCTAATCTCAACTCCGCGAAGTGATCTGACTCACTAGATCCAGCTCCGGTGTCGGTACCGAATCCGCTTATTGAATCCGACTCCTTTATTGACTCCGGTTCTTTCGAGCGATTATTAATTTATCTATGGCCGATCCGCTCCGGCTCGGTTCGGTCGGTCGGTGTCGGTACGGTACTGCGGTGCCCCACCCGCTGACTGAACTGAAGTACAAGAACCGAACCGACCAACCAAACATAGATAATAAGATCCAAGTCCAAGATCAGATCCGCAGGGCTACTACGAACCGAACCGAACCGAACCGACCAACCAAACATAATAAGATCCAAGTCCAAGATCCGATCCGCAGGGCTACTATGAAACTCCAAAATCTAAGTTCGTGTCGTGCGGTCCCTCTGACACTTATACTATTTAATACGAGAGCGAGAGGGACGGTACGATACGAACTTCGAGTTTCGTAGTAGCCCTGCCGATCCGATCCGAGCCGAGCGAGAGCGAAAGCAGGCGGACGGAGCGAGTCAGTGTGAGTGAGCGTGACGGCGATCACGAGCGAGGCGAGCCGCTCGATCCAGTCGGAGTTAGTAACTCCGGAGTCAATAAGATTTGAAAGGAGTCATTAAGGGATTCGGATCCGCTTGAGGATCTGACTCTTTTGAATCTTCAGATCCGGATTTACCCACCTCTAACACCCACATTCCCCCACAGATTAAAACTGAAAAAGTGGCTTTAATCAAGTTAATGGAAAGATACTCAAGAGTAGTCAACCGATAAGTGTCACTTGATAGAATATTTTTCCTTTCAAATATTGTGGTAACTACAAACCATGTATTATTACAATATAATCCAAATGAAAAAAGTGGCTTATTTGATTTGTAAAATCCTGTGAACGCAGCCCTTTTAACCGATGACATTTTCAATGTGTTGCGTTGGCAACTCCAGCATCTATCTATCTCGCTCGCTCACTTGCTGCAGCACTGGGTACGTGTGTATGGGGGAAAATATTTTTTGTTTTCTTCATATTACTTACTTTATTAATTTCATTATTCGATTTCGTACAGGAGGAAGAAAACCCGATCCTGGCGTCTAAAGGATAAACTTTCAGATTGATTGGCTACAGTACTTTAGGTAAGTCTTGAATTATTTTATCATGACGAGTTCCACGTCAAATGTGTTGGGAGAAAGAAGGTGACACGTATTATCACGAATTCGGGATGCTGATATTTGTATTTCATTTATGTAGCCTCGTGTCCTAGTGCCGTATTTATTACTATTCCGTAACCTACTTACGCTTTCCATTATTCGTAATATTCTTATTTGAATTAAATGAACGTCAAAACAAGAAAATGTGCCATCTCTAGTTGTCTCACTGATAACCTGGTTCCGTGAGCGGTATTTAGTTAGATTATCTATTAACTTGCTCCTAATAATTACTAACACTGCATCTATGATTATGTACATATACTTAGTGTATTTGCTTGCGTTTTGTTGCTTGTTGGTATACTGTGTATAAAGTATTAATTTTCCCACTACTGTCCAAACTAATGAGAAGTCAAATGAAAGAAAATAATACATATTTAGAACAGATTTAGCCTTAGTTGATTAATTTATTAACTAGGTTTTGATAACTTTGTAGACTATATTATTATATCATTAATTGATTCTTTGCTTAAAAGTAATTAAATGAATTTATAGATTCAACGGTCACTAATAAAAAGTTAGTGACTATAGCATGAAACTTCTTTGTAATTTATTTTGTGTTCTGAAAATTTATAACAACTGAGCTAAACTCAAACACATCAAAATCAAAAAATATGTAAGTACTTACATAAGATTACAAAAAGTCCAGTAAAACAAAAATATCTAAAGTTAATCAGGATACACCATATCAAATCATTAGTATTTTATCATTTCTAAACATTTAGAATATTTTGATAAGCACATGTAAAATTCTTAGATAATATTCTATAATCAATAATATCATTAAATAGTTAAGATTTAGTTAACTTAATAAGCTAGTTTGTGCCATATATTTTCTGCTTATAACAGCATGATTTCCAATTGATAGGAGTCTTACTTGTAGAATATGTAGCGCTAGGTTTATAGGTTTAAAGATCATTTATTCTCATTAAGAATTTACAATTCACTTATTATGAGAACTTAAAATTAAACATGCATGTTTTAATGAGCGAGAACATAAAACGAGGGTAGGTAACAATGCAACACTCCAACAGCATTCAGCCGATACTTATTGCTAGTGCAGGTAAGATCCGTGCGCCGCGCCGAGTTGTAAACAAGACAATGAAACTCCGAGCTAACGCAGACTGGAAGTGGCATAGCGTAGTTGCTTTGCATTTCGTGTCACTACGAAATTAATGTTATAATGATACTTTTTTTACGTTTACGTTTACTGGATAATAGACATCAAGTTAAGACCTAAGCCATTATTCGGCCTTGTGTACCTTGGCACAGTCAGGAGTGGGCAAATACATTATTAATACAGTTAAAAATATGTTTGCTAATTCATTATCAAACTGATTAATATTATTTCCCAGTAAAGCTATCCCTATTGTAGTTTCACAGTGTATTAGTAATTACTGTAATGTTGTGTAAATAAATGCATGTGTAATAAATACATAAATAAATAATAATAAATCATTGTCCATGAACTGCATGTATTTTCCACCCAACCAACTGCCATAGGAATAGATACCTATTCTTAATATTTTTTGTTTGTGTTTTTTCAAAACACATAGGTACTACTTCTTTACTTTATTTGTAACTGGCAATGTAATCAAATATTGGGAGAAATCTTACAGCTCTAAGTAAGATAAACCTAAAATTTGGCAGATTATATGTAGACCTAATGACAATATAATAATACAGTAGGTACCATTACCAAATATTGGTGTGTGTGTGCATGTGTGTTTGTGTGGTCACTATATCTGCAATAAAAATTCTAAAGTAAATTGTTTTAGATCACAGAGATCTCAAGACATTTGTAAGATATTTTTGTGATTAAGGACATTATTTCATTAGTATATTTAAAGTTCTTGTTTCATTTAATAATTCAGCACCTAGGCAACCGAGCCCCCCTTGGGCTAAAACTCGCTAACCAGCGTTTTCCCAGAGATAAGACCAAGCAGATTGATTTTTCATCCCCGAAAACCTGTACATACCAAATTTCCTCGAAATAGTTGGAGCAGTTGTATGCATGATGTGATGACAATCTTTCCTTAGCAGATTTGTACACAAATTTTTGTTCATTTTAATTGTAGCAAGCTTTTGGTTATTGACTTTTACCAACTTAATAGTTATTCAGACAACCAGGTGGATGAAAATGAAACTTGTAAGATTTTACTAACATACTATGAGACATGTATTTTCATTGTAGAAGGCAGTTTGATAAATGATGGTCTCCTAAAGATACTGATAAGTAAAAAAGTGGGAAACAATTGATAAGTAAAGAAAGACGCATGGTCACAAAGTATATTTTGATTAATGTTGATTGAGGCCAAGCTTCTTATACTTTCAATTGCTATAGTTTCTGTCAGGTCTCAATCATAAAGAATTTTACAACATACCAACTCATATGAGTTGGTTTATGTCTACAATATTCAGAGCCACAAATTAAGTACATATTCAGCAAATAATTATTACAAACTTCAGTTTGAACAGTTGTTCAAATATGTCACATGGTATGAAATTTCAGTGCACATATTGTATTTGTCTGTAGTACTGTAACGACTTGGCGCGGACAAGGACTGCTGGAGGAGACGAATATGATGCATCAGCAATCCATGATGGTTGGAGACATGTTGCCGGTTCACCCGGAGTTGCCTGTGCACGGCGAAGAGATGAATAATGTGGGGTACGAGAACAGCGGGTCGCACGCTTACGACGACCTGTTCCCCGCCCTGCCGCACTCCGCGCCGCCCGTTCAGCGCCACATCCAGCAAGCCACCAGCAAGCTGCGAGTGGGCTCTTCGCTTCATACCCAGGTACTTCTCACTAAAAAAATTTCTGGTGTTACTCACTAAGTTAGTTAAGAGTGCTCTTATTTTATGAAGAGGTTTGTGGAGAGGTCAAATCTAACCAGCTTTGTAGTACTGCTTAAAACTGCTTACTATCCTGGCAATGAGCGGGCCACCAGCCCACTAAAGAAATTATCCTAACAAAGGGATCAATATTAGTCTTGTGAAAGAAGCATACTCGTTGGCTGTCGTTTGCAGCACTAACCGGCGTAATGCCACGCTAGATTCAAGTGCAACACGTGGCGCCGCGACACGCCGCTCAGTCGCGCTTACGTAATCGACATGATGTTTTTAATTTCATTTGCGCAATTTACAACAGGTGAAATCGACTTTTATATTTACGCAATAAAGCTGATAATCGCTCGCCCACACGTCACCGACGTCTCTACTTTCGTATGCCATTACATGCATAAATTGTTTTACTTGTAGTGATTTTGTTAATGGCCCCTGTTCAATTGGTTTGTTTAATAGGTATTTCACGTGCCATACGAGGAGAGGAAACTGGATAACGCCAATACGTTTGGCGAGGGCGAATCGTTGCGAACATGTCAGGCTATCACCAAGGACACAGGAGCCCACATCGAGATTTCTACTAGCAAGGACGGCAGCCTTACTTTCCTTCTTACTGGAAAACATAGTGCCGTGTTGGACGCTCGTCGTAAGATCCTGACGCATTTCCAACAACAGGTAAAATTTGACTTCAAAAATCTTATGAATTATCTCATTACATCATGCATGAGTATTTGAATAGTACAATGCACACATACATATGTAGGTACACATCGTTACAATTTAATATTACAAATAACACAAAAGCTTGTATATACCGATATTTACACAGAACGGGGATCAAATCCCAAAATATGTACTTACCATGATGTAATTTTTGGGTATTTCACTGAGATATTTTCAGAATCCCGGAATTTAAATTCAATTACTAGTGTTATGGTTTTCGCGTGCGAAGCCGCAAGTAAATTCTATGTTACTTATAAATTGTTAACGTTCTACAGGCTAGCAAGCAAATCTCGATACCGAAAGAACACCACCGCTGGATTCTGGGCAAGCAGGGGCAGAAACTGAAAGATTTGGAGAAGGTGACTGCCACCAAGATAAGCGTGCCCGGAATAGCCGACAACAGCGAGATTGTTACCATCACCGGCACCAAGGAGGGGATCGAGAAGGCCGAACATGAGATCAGGGTCTGCTCTGAGGAACAGGTACAATATCAGCAGGATTATTCCCAGTCATATTTTGATATCGGTAGAATTTTGTATGTAAACAATGTTGTATAACATCAGGGCTTAATATGCCCAAACACACCTGACACTACCTGACTTTTTAGCTTCTATTATTTCTTTATTAGAGTAGAAGGCAAAATCCAAGTTTTAAGACTATATTGACAGACATTCTTTTGACTACAACGAGAAGTAAGCTTCTAAAACAGATGAGATTAGTTTAAATATAATTCAAAGTTCATCATAGGTTCGATCTATTACGAAATCTTGTCTGTATGATTCTCATCATGTCGTGACTAAATTACTTAATTTGGTAATAATATGAACCTCTTACAGCTTAAACACGTAATCTAGTAAGGTTTTTTTTTTCAGTCTCGCAAAGCATTCGAAAGGATCACGGTACCGAAGATATATCACCCGTTCATCCAAGGTCAGACATTTCATAGTCACATTCTTTATTAACTTGTTTTTAATGATAATATGCGGCTGTTAAGTTCGCTTAATACATTTATAACCTATTAGGAAAACCCAAAGATGACTCACAGAATTGAATTTAATTGTGTAGGTAATTAATTTTCTAACTACCCATATCATCACCAGTGATGAAATAACTATAAGTTGAGATCAGTTCATCTTTATTATGTACTATTTTATTTGTAGTTTGTACACTAACATTTACCACCAATAGTTTTATTATTATTCTTGGTCTCCATTATTTATCTCTTTTAAGAACAAAAGCTAATGTTGCTTAGTAAAAAAATATTTGAGTACAGTCAGCAACAAAGATATGAAAGTGCTAAAAATGTGTATACACGACCTTAATGTTGAGGCAATAAAGTCCTGTATACATATTTTTGGCAGTATGGCTGTTCATATCTTTGTTGCTGACTGTACAGTATGCTAAACCATATTGAGACATTTTTGAAACTTTTTGTTACAACGAAAGTTTTAGCTTGATAAAAAACTTCAACTTTGCATAGATTTGTATTTTTTTTTCTTACCTTTTTTGTCATAACTTACTTCTTATTTCTTACGAGTCTGGGATCTAAATTCTTTGTTAATCGGAAGTACACTTAGCACGAAATCGCGCCAACGCTGCTATCATCTGTAGAACGTAGTCACTAAAATCGAATACACGGCTCGTCCACCAGGCGCATGGTGTCAGTCATTAATTTGACGTCCTTTCACATTGATATTAAATATATGTATGTATGTGATTTTTTTTATGTACCTATATCTTATGCTGAATGAATTTGTTTTCTCTAGGGCCGTATGGCGAGCGCGTGGCAGCAATTAGCGCGGAGACCGGCGCTCGCATCCACATCCCACCGTCGTCGACGCAGAGCGATGACATCGTGGTCGCCGGAGAGAAGAACGGCGTACTTGCAGCCAAGGCGCAGATTGAACAGATACACGAGGATATGGTAAGATTTGTTCACAAAATCTATCAACAGACACGTCCAGTTGTATCGATACAAACACAAGGATTGTGTGTAAGGTTAAACTGTACCAGATTCCTTGCGTTTGCTGAGCGTTCGACTTGGGTTTTTATCGTTACAACAAGCGCATAAAAAACGACATGTGGTCCTTTATGAACGAATTTATGAATATTCTATGAATGTGAAATGAATGTAAAATGAAGAGTGACCACGTGCGAGGCCAGTTACATACATACTTATAAGAATTAGTGCAAAAACAAACTTTATATATAGCTTGAAACTATCACTAATGAGTTATCACTAAGTTACATCAACAGTTGAAAGTCCATTAAGCATTGGCTTATAATCAATTGTATGTGTAAACACATGTGTATTTAACCTTTTAACCGCCAATACGTTTTCATTCGTACGTGCCCGTATCGCCACCTACATCAAAACTATATGACATTTTATCATAATTCTAAGACTGCGGCGAAATGAGCTGGATAATTTTTGTCGTATAATTCAGACAATGGCAGTTACAGGGTTAAACTAAAAATTAATTACTAGGCGTTTTGTTTATTTTATTTATGTACAATACAAATATTCTTTATTGATCACCAAAAGCAGTACAGGGAAATAGACCGAAACATGTCGAACTAAACTCGGTTTAAGACGTGAGTTATCCGTTACGATATCATTTAATATCAGTACAGGGGCATCACAAAAATAGAAAAATTCAGGTAGACAATAGGCGGTCTTATCGCTAAAAAGCGATCTCTTTCAGACAACCAATTTCTGTGAAATTTATAAATATGAACAGACTAATGTAGGTGGCAGAGATACAGACAGGAGAAACGTAAAATTAATAGACAATATATCGTGACAATGGGCTCCTCAGTCTGCATAAAAAAATAGGCCATGAAATAGAAAAAAATAAAATAAACTGGTCTAAAAAATCTATCAAAAATTGTTGCCTAATAAATTGTAGGTAAAAATGTATCTATATAAACATGTAAATGTGAGTCGGTTTCTTTGTCTATGTAATTTTGTTAAATTGTTATTTCATTTTGTCCAGGCCAAGAAATGTTCGACAGTCCGTGTCGAGGTCCCGAAATCACAGCATAAATACGTGATTGGCAGCCGCGGAAGCACCATCCACGAGATTTTGAAGGAGACCGGCGTGTCCGTTGAAATGCCACCTCCAGACTCGCCTACTGGCACTATCACGCTTCATGGACCCCATAACAAAATCGGACTAGGTAAGTTTGGGAACATGGGCTTTTGATACGAGAAAGTTGGACGCAAAACACGAAAAATCGATAGATCGTTATGCCCACGGTTATGCCAAACCAGGCTATCCCCACTCGTCCAAGGCCGCGCGGTAAATACTGATCTCTAAGTGTATCTCAGAGGACACAAATGCTAGTCGGTTGCAACGCCTCGCTGCGCACTGACGGTCCTACCTACCTACAATATACGTTTCCCGCGTAAACAACTCTCGCACCTATGTACCTACCTAATGTCAAAAAAAAAACAAAATGTCGGACATATTCAGCGGTGCACCAATCAATCAACAAATAAAAAATTGTCTTTTTAGGGTTCCGGAGCCAAAATGGCAAAAACGGAACCCTTATAGTTTCGCCATGTCTGTCTGTCAGTCTGTTTGCCTGTCTGTCTGACCGTCCGCGGCTTTGCTCAGAGACTATCAATGCTAGAAAGCTGTAATTTTGCACGGATATATAGGTAAACTATGCCGACAAAATGGTACAATAAAAAATTCAAAAATATTTTTTTTATGGTACTTCCCATAGACGTAAGTGATTTTTTTTCTCATCCTACCCTATAGTGTAGGGTATCGTTGGATAAGTCTTTTAAAACCATTAGGGGTTTACTAAGACGATTTTTCGATTCATTTTGTTTGCGAAATATCTAACTTTAAAGTGCAAATTTTCATTAAAATTGAGCGTCCCCCCCCCCCTCTAAAATCTAAACCGGTGGGTGGAATAATTTTAAAAAATCAGGATGGTAGTAAGTATATCAAACTTTCAAGGAAAACTATAACGGCTAAGTTTGCTTTTAGTAGTTTATGAGTAATTAGCAGTCTAAGGTATAAAATATACCTAAACTTGGAAGATTCCGTATAAAATACGAAAAATATTACTTAATTTTTTCGTAATGGCTACGGAACCCTATTTTGGGCGTGTCCGACATGCTCCCGACCGGTTTTTTAAACTGCCGTACGACCTACGACGTACGACGAAGAAAGGTAAATGTTATTGCTATATGTATGTTTATTTATTTTATACGTCTTAGAATTTATATTTTTTGAAGTCTTTTAATAAGGAACTACAAAGTATACCTACGACGATTCGAAACTGTTTCTTACAGTTTTTGTATATGTATTTCACGTGATTTTAATATCCTATTGACTTAAAAGAAGGAGGAAGTTCTCAAGGCGACTGGTTCTTTATCAAAATGTTTTTTTTTTATGCTTTTACCTCACAACTATGCCATTTATCAACAGATTTTGAAATATATTTTTTCGTGTGAAAGCTTCCAAGCTCCCGATGGTCCAGTATAAATTTGGTTCAGATCGGATTGGGATTGTAGTAGGTTTCAAAAAAATAGTATTTTTTTTAGTTTTCTTTGTTTGGTGCAAGTCTGGCTTAGATTTTTTAAATAAATATATTTATTGTTCAGTTGAATTCATTATTAGCCTCTCTAAAATACCGTATCTACTAGTTAGTTACTACATAAACTATGACATTGTTCAGTTAATAAAATTCAATCAGTTGTTTGTTTTGTGGAATCACCTTGCCCCCTGAATACCTAAAATACCAAACGAGCAAAGACGCGAGTAAAAGCTAGTGTTTACATAACGGAGGCAACCCTAGCGCACATTTCAATGACGTTGCGTCACCCGCGCCCTGATAGGAGCGGTAGGCATCGATAGCGGTGGGATCGCCCTCCGTCCCTACAAGTGGTGTATCTGTTACGTAGTAACTTGTATATAATCTGTGGCCAAACTACAGATAATCTAATCTAAGATTGATCTATTTATACCTGACTTGCGAAGCATGATTCTGTGTTTTTTTCGGCTTTGAAAGCATTCGGAATGCTCGCTATTTGTGCTTAGTTTGTGTACCTCTCTAATCTTGGGAAATAAGCACTACAATGTTGATGTCAATACTAATTCGACGGACATTGTTCTGAAGTAATAATAATATTCATTTTCATCCACAGCATTGTCTAAGGTGTGCGAAAAAGCTAACTCTGTCAAAACGGCTACAGTTGACGCTCCTACATGGATACACAAATACATTATTGGAAAAAATGGCTCTAACATTAAAAAGATTACTCAAGACTTCTCAAAGGTAAATTCATGCCCAAACCCATATATATAGTGCACGAGCTCTTAAAACTTCATGTTTTGTCGACAAACTTGATTATAAAAAATAAAATGTTCTTAGGTTCATGTAGATATGTCACATTCTGAAGACAAGCTGAAAATTGATGGACCCCCCGAAGAAGTGGAACGCGCGCAATTAGAATTAAATGATTTCGTACAGAATTTGATCGCTACCCTCACCTACGTGGAACTCACTGTCGATCCCAAATTCTTTAAACACATTATTGGCAAAAGTGGAGCCAACAGTAAGTGCTGCAAATAATTTAATTAAGAAGTCAATATGAGTTGAAAAATATATTGATTCACTTTTTTTTAATTCAGCTAATCATTCCTTTGTTTTAATTTCTAGTTAACAGACTGAAGGATGAGACTGGCGTAGTTATAAATATTATTGAAAACGAAGGCAACAATGTCATTCGTATCGAAGGTAGCCACCAAGGCGTCGCCGATGCTGAAAGAAAATTAAGAGAGATGGTTATGAAATTAGAAAACGAAAGGTCGAAAGAGGTGTATGTTGATCATAGGTATATTAAATCTCTCATCGGAGTCAGGGGAGATAAGATTAAAGAAATCCGCGAGAAGTTCGAGCGAGTGCTCATCACATTACCAGACCAGGGGCAGAAAAGGAGCCCTATCAAACTAAGGGGCCCGCAGGAAGACATTGAAAAATGCGAGAAACATCTCCACAAGCTAATCAAGGAGATTGCTGAGTCTTCTTACGTGCAAGAGGTCCCTATCTTCAAGCAATTTCATAAGTTTATCATCGGAAAAGGTGGTGCTAATCTGAGAAAGATTCGTGACGAGACGCAGACCCAGATCGACTTACCGGCAGAGGGTGACGATAGTGACGTCATCACGGTGCGCGGCAAGCGAGAGAACGTCGAAGATGCAGTCAAGAGGATCCAGCAGATCCACAACGAGAAAGCCAATGTAGTTACAGAGGAGGTGACGATCGCGCCTAAATATTACAACTCGCTGATCGGCGCGGGCGGTAAACTCATCCATTCTATTATGGAGGAGTGCGGTGGAGTGCTCATTAAGTTCCCGCCTGCAGATAGCGACAGCGACAAAGTCGTCATCAAGGTTGGTTTATGCACAATGTTCAATTAAGCTCATTATTTTATTAAGTACACTTTTTTTAATTTTATGTAATTTAGTAATGTATTTGTGATTGATTTGATCTTAATTACTCGGAACATGTGACAGAACGTATTTTTAGATCTTATTTTTATACCAAGCCATAAAATATTCTTTTTATGCGTTCATCCTTTACTAGATGTTTCAATCATTCTGCTAAAATTACAACCTAGTGGATTAGTTCCGGTTAGCAATAGCAAACATTGCATTTTCTTTCTCATACTTAAAAAAAATGAGCTTTTAAACCAGTCGGATCAAACGCCAATATCCGATTACTATCGCAACGGAAGGACCAGTCGCAATTTTGATCTAAATAGATTCAGCTGTATATATTATACTATCTTTCGTTTTAATAAAGAATTAACTCTTTTTTAGGGTTCCGGAGCCAAAATGGCAAAAACGGAACCTTTATAGTTTCGCCATGTCTGTCTGTCTGTCTGTCTGTCCGTCCGTCCGCGGCTTTGCTTAGGGACTATCAATGCTAGATAGCTGTAAATTTGAACGAATATGTATGTAAACTATGCCGACAAAATGGTATAACAAAAATTTCAGAATTTTATTTTTTTACTGTACCTCCCATAGACGTAAAGTGGGGGTGATTTTTTTTTCTCATCCAACCTTGTAGTGTGGGGTATCGTTGGAATCATTAGGGGGTTGCTAAAACGATTTTTCGATTCAGTGATTTGTTTGCAAAATATTCAACTTTAGTGCAAATTTTCATTAAAATCGACCGTCCCCCTATCTAAACCGGTGGGAGGAAAAATGTGAAAAAATTCAGGATGGTAGTAAGTATATCAAACTTTCAAGGAAAACTATAACGTCTAAGTTTGCTTGAGAATTATTAGTAGTTTAAGAGTAAATAGCAGCCTAAGGTTTAAAATATACCTAAACTTGGAAGATTCCGTATAAAATACGAAATCCTTAGAAAAATATTACTTATTTTTTTCGTAATGGTTACGGACCCCTATTTTGGGCGTGTCTGACACGCTCTTGGCCGGTTTTTTATCAATATTTGCTGAGACCGTTAAAAATAACTTAAATTGTTTAAAGGTGGCCTGGGACAAGAGTCTGTACTTTGATTCATTAGGAACTAGCACAAGAAATCGCACTAATATTATAAATGTGAAAGTTAACGAAAAAATGGCATAGTTTCCGCGGGATAGCGATAACCGAATTCTAATTCGGACTGAGTCGGGGGTAACGACTTGTGTATACATAAAATCATAGACGCTATTCGCTCGCTTCTCTTGTTATGTAATTAGTATGTAACTGTAGAGATACGAGATTAAGGGGCTGTTTCACCACCCATTGATTAGTGTTAACTGACGGTTAAATGTGATGCCGTCTCCGTCTATTCGAACAAAACAAATAGAGACGGCATCACATTTAACCGTTAGTTAACACTAATCAATGGATGGTGAAACAGCCCCTTAATAAACTTATTCTTATTGACTATTGGTTATCTCGCCCAGGGTCCAGTGGAAGACGTGGAGAAAGCCAAAGCGCAGCTGCTAGCGCATGCTTCCGAGCGCGAGCTCACGTCCCACACGGCCACGGTGCGCGCACGCGCGGAACACCACAAGTTCCTCATCGGCAAAAGCGGGGCTAACATCAAGAAGATTCGCGAACACACCGGCGCTAGGATCATCTTCCCTACCGATAAAGACGAGGATAAGGAGGCCATCTTTATAATCGGTTAGTTTTTTCTGTAGCCTGCAGCCGCTTAACAATTTTTATGATCCAACTTCCAGGTATTCGAGTTCTTAGAATTTTTCATACATCTTGAATGTCTAGACTAGACGATACCTATACAAGAAATTATATAAATATTACCATACCATTTTGGGGGCTTTTAGTATTTTCATTCATAAATAATAATAATATAAGAAAAGCTTTGGCTGCATTATTTAAGCTAAACCTTACATACCTACAGTACAATGTACTTACTCTTAGGGGCTGTTTCACCATCCATTGATTAGTGTTAACTGATGGTTAAATGTGATGCCGTCTCCGTCTATTCGAACAAAACAAATAGAGACGGCATCACATTTAACCGTCAGTTAACACTAATCAATGGATGGTGAAACAGCCCCTTAAAGTGTCAAGTTGTGCCTACTCTGTTTTATAAAAGCTTTCTATAACATTTGAATATTTATACAAGTCTTATGCATAATATTATTTTTACTAGATGTAAACCCGGCTTCGCTCGGGTAAAATGTAGACTCATAATATTATGTTTAAAAAATTTTTTTTGCCACTGAAAAGACTATCGTACCTACCTATCGAAAAATCTGAAGTATATTCCCAGCCTTAATAATTATCACAAACGTGCTTTCACAGCTAACCTACGTATCGGTATTTCACCAGTAGATAGTTCTGCTAAATCTTATTTGCCCAAATAACTATGATGTCTCTGTCTCATAATCAAAGAAATTAGACCTAAAGGGCCCCATATATACGGTACGATTCGTCTGTACGATCGATCTGATGAAAATCGACGAATCGTACCGTGTGTGGGGCCCTTAAGAGGTCACAATGGAGAACGAAATGCCTGCGACACTTACGCCACTTTGATATGATGACTTTGACATGTTTACTTCGCAACGCCATTATATACTGAGTAATTTATTCAAGTATATATTGAAAATACTCGATAATCCGAATTTTCCGCGTACAAGTTGTCGACTCGGATTGACTAATTTTTTACGCTCTTCAATTTGATGTGCATTTCGTTCGAGTCTACCGTAGACCGGTACGGAATTATTAATATAGACTAGATGAAAACCCGGCTTCGCTCGGGTAAAATGTACTCATAATAATATGTTAGAAAAAAATTTTTGCCAGTAAAGACTGTCGTACTTATCGAAAAATCTGACGTATATTCCCAGCCTTAATTATTATCCCAAACACTTTAACGGCTAACCTACGTATCGGTATTTCACCAATAGATATTTTCTCCTAAATCTTATTTGCCCGAATAACTATGATGTTTTTGTCTCATAATCAAAGAAATCATACCTAAAGGGCCCCATATGCGGTACGATTCGTCTGTACGATCGATCTGATGAAAATCGACGAATCGTACCGTGTGTGGGGACCTTAAGAGGTCACAATGGAGAACGAAATGCAAACCTGTGACACCTTTGACACGTGGTGACGTGACACTAACGCCACTTTGATGTGATGACTTTGACATGTTTACTTCGCAACGCTATTATATACTTAGTAATTTATTCAAGTTTATATTGAAAATACTCGATAATCCGAATTTTCCGCCTACAAGTTGTCGACTCGGATCGACTAATTTTTTACGCTCTTCAATTTGATGTGCATTTCGTTCGAGTCTACCGTACCCCTGGACGAAATTATTAATATAGACTAGATGAAAACCCGGCTTCGCTCGGCTAAAATGTAGACTCATAATATGTTTGAAAAATTTTTTTGCCAGTAAAGACTGTCGTACTTATCGAAAAATCTGATGTATATTCCCAGCCTGAATTATTATCACAAACACTTTAACGGCTAACCTACGTATCGGTATTTCACCAGTAGATATTTCTCCTTGATCTTATTTGCCCAAATAACTACGTAGTCGGTCCCAAAGTTCTGTCACAAATGAAAATAATGATAAAAACAAAAGTACCAATCAGTTTTTAATAAATTATATACCAATTTAAAGTACATTTAATAAAGAATGAAAATTACTAAAAATTATTCAAAATGACTTCCTTAGTTTTTAATACAGGCCCTTAATCGGCGCAGCCAGTCGTCTATCACAGCACGCACCATTTTCATGTCTATTTCAGTGACTGCTTTTCTTAAAGATGACTTCAGGCTCTCCAAATTTTTATGGGTTTAGCACAGACCTTCGCCTCTAAGACCTGCCAAATTTTATAGTCCAGAGGATTAAGGTCCGGACTGGAGGAAGGCCAATCTTCGTGTCTTATAAAGTCGATTTTTTGACGGTCAAACCACGCTTGAGTGGTCTTGGATTTGTGTGCTGGAGCAGAGTCCTGCTGGAACACAAAATTATGTCCTGAAAATAGCGTGTTGGGCAGATCTTTAACATGCTTATCCAAAACAGTCTCTTGGTACACTTTCGCACTGATTTTGACCCCTTTTTCGCAAAAATGAACCTCAGTTGGCCCTTAATAAGATCAGAGAATACTCTTCAGAGCTCCTAGCGTACACTCTATCATTATGTTTATTGTACTTCTCTTCAATATCGAAAATCTTTTCGTCTGTAAAGAGGATATCACGGTGTCGATTTTTCGCGTACCGCTTTAACATTTTCCGGGATCTTTTAAGCCTTATTGTTTTTAGACGGGCATTAAGTAAGTGCCCACTCTATTTTTTGTATGCTCGTAGACTAAAATCTTCGTTTAAAACCTTTTTGACGGTTTTTCTACTGACACCCATCTGCAAAGCCATCAACTTCTGTTTTCGGACAGGATTTCTTGCTATGCGCGCCTTGATCGCTTTGATCACTGCTGGTGTTCGTACGGAGCGAGGCCGGCCAATTCTTTTCTTGTCCTCAACACTGGATACTTCATTGTACCTATCAATAGTACGGTACACAAACCTAAGCGTTATATTTAAATTTATGAGCAACTTGAAAATGGTACTTGGCGAGTGCCCACAGCGGTGCAATGCTAAAACAGCTATTCGGTTTTCTTTCAATGTCCACTCCATCGTGAGAAATTGCAGCGAATGACTGTTTATTGTTTTAAAATAATTGTCAAACATTAAAAAAAGGAATTCAATAAAATCATGTTCTAAATTTAAAAATAATGTGAAAGTGACAGAAATTTGGGACCGACTACATATGATGTATCTGTCTAATAATCAAAGAAATTAGACCTAAAGGGCCCCATATACGGTACGATTCGTCTGTACGATCGATCTGATGAAAATCGACGAATCGTACCGTAAGAGGTCGCAATGGACACACAATGGAGAACGAAATGCAAACCTGTGACACCTGTGACACGTGATGACGTGACACTAACGCCACTTTGATGTGATGACATTGACATGTTTACTTCGCAACGCCATTATATAATTAGTATATTATTGCAGTTTATATTGAAAATACTCGATAATCCGAATTTTCCGAATACAAGTTGTCGACTCGGATTGACTAATTTTTTACGCTCTTCAATTTGATGTGCATTTCGTTCGAGTCTACCGTAGACCGGTACGAAATTATTAATATAGATTATTATAATCAAATAATTTTTGCTCAGGGCGTGAGGAGCAAGTGGAGGCGGCACGGAAACAGCTGGAAGCTGCTGTGGCGGATATTAGCAACGTGTCGGAAAGTGAAATGGCAGTTGCGCCGCGACATCATAGACACTTCGTAGCTCGCCGCGGAGAGGTTTGACATTGGAAGACTTCATTATATCTTCAATTCATATTTTAACACTGAACATTTTATTTAAATTTTGTCATGATCGGTAGAGATCACATCATTATAATTTGTTTAGATAGAACCTTCTTCAAATTTAGAATGAGTATTTTTTTTACTAAACATGCTGCTTCCGCTTCGCTTATTATGGCGTGGTCATGCGCAAGCCTACTTAACTACTACCTAAAAGTACATCTGAAATCACCCGAAATATTTAAAACTTCTTCAAACTATGTAATATGTAGCTCAACTGCGACAAATAAGACTGTCATAGCACAAGTGTAAGCAGCTGAGCAAATGGTAGCTCTTAAATAAAAATACAAGGCTTTATATCCATCTTTTGTTTTTCTATTTTGTACTTTAAATCATAACTTTTGGTGCAGGTGTTACGTCGCATTGCGGACGACTGTGGTGGCGTGCAGATATCGTTCCCGCGACAAGGCGTCAATAGCGACCGCGTCGTTCTGAAGGGACCCAAGGAGTGTATCGAAGCCGCTAAAACGCGTATACTCGAAATCATCGAGGATTTGGAAGCCAAGGTAAAAAAAAAAACTAATAAGTTGTAACTTTAAGCCTATCAAAATAAAGATAAAATAAATTAACTATCGTGGAGATCATTTAGCTACTTCAAGTTATTATAGACTAGCTTTTGCCCGCGACTTCGTCCGCGTGGAATAGTAACTTTGGGAAGTATTTAATTTATTTAGGATACCTATTCTGCCAATAATAGCACATAGAAACTGCTACGGTTTACTGAAAATAACCTATTTTAATACATTACAATAAATATAAACTTTTTTTTGTTCTTCCATTCTTTCGTAAAACATACATATTTTGCGGGTAGCCACATTTTAGCAATACGACGTGTATTCTACCCTGCCAACACAAAAGGACAAATTCTTCATAGTGAACTCTTGACACCTTACGTCCGTTATTGTAAGTTAGGAGGGTAGGATTATAATTAAGATAGCATTTTTATTAAGCATAGCTACACACACATATTTTCGATAAATAGGTATAGATATTGTAAATTTGTTTGGAATTCCTGACGAACTTTCATCCCCACATTTTCAAGTCGAAATTTGAAAGGCGCCGGAACAAATGTTTTTTAGGTTTCCGTACTTCAAAAGGAAAAAATGGAACCCTTATAGGATCACTTTGCTGTCAGTCCGTCCGTCTGTCTGCCAAGACCCTTTATCTCATAAACGCGCGGATAGTATCATACAATACAAATATTCTTTATTGCACACTATAAATCAGCATCGGCATCGAGTTGAAACTAAAACCCTAAACTCAGGTTAAAAGTCCTGAAAGCTGTGATAAAATCAAACTTCTAAGTCAAGGCATAGCAAGGCAAGGCAGTTCCATATAAACTTTCATCCCCTATTTTATCCTCTCGCGAGTTAAATTTTCAAAGACGCTTGAACAAATATCTATTTATTTCTAATAAGTGCCCAAATGCCAAGTTTCATAAAGAACCATCGATTTATCTTCAACAATGAGGATTTTCCATATAATCTTTCATCCTCTATTTCACCCCCTCACAGGAAGACTTTTAAAAAACGTGCGAATAAATATCTATTTATCTCTTATCACGTGCCCAAAAATGCCAAGTTTCATAAAGAAACATCGATTTATCTTCGAAAATAACGATCTGCCATATAAACTTTCATCCCCTACTTCACCCCTTCACAGGAAGAATTTAAAAAAACGCGCGAACAAATATCTATTTATCTCTTATTACGTACTGAAATGGCAATTTTAATAAAGATGACGACCTTCCAAATAAACTTTCATCCCCTATTTCACCCCCTCACAGGAGGACTTAAAAACGCACGAATAAATATCTATGTATCTCTTATCACGTGCCCAAATGCCAAGTTTCACAAAGAACCATCGATTTATCTTCGAAAATAACGATCTTCCATATATAAACTTTCATCCCCTATTTCACCCCCTCACAGGAAGAATTTTAAGAGACGCGCGAACAATTATCTATTTATCTCTTATCACGTGCCGAAATGGCAAGTTTAATAAAGATTCAACGATCTATGATAGATCATCTATCTTCGATAATGACGACCTTCCATATAAACTTTCATCCCCTATTTCATCCCAACAAATATCGACTTTGTTCTTATTAAGTGCCTAAATACCAAGTTTCATGGTTTGATCATAGACAGCGACGAACTTCCACCTTATAAACTTTCATTCCCTATTTCAACCCCTTAAAGCCTCTTTTTCGCAATAAAAGATAGCCTATGTTCTTTCCCAGGGTCTATTCTATCTCTGTACCAAATTTCATCAAAATCGGTTCAGCGATTTAGGTGTGAAAGCGTAACATACAGACAGACAGACAGAGTTACTTTCGCATTTATAATATTAGTATGGATAGTATGGATTACACGTTAGTATACATACGTTGCAGGCGGGCGAGAAATATTGGCAGAGTTGAAGCTTAAAGAAGAAGATGGCTAGCTACAGACTGCACAGCAGGCTTGTGTTATTCGTATCTTAGTGTCAAAGTGTCAAGATACCACAGATTGTATAAAGTCTAAGAGCTGCGATAATTTATTACCATCAGACTAGCATCATTTTTAGGGTTCCGGAGCCAAAATGGCAAAAACGGAACCTTTATAGTTACGCCATGTCTGTCTGTCCGTCCGTCCGCGGATTTGCTCAGGGACTATCAATGCTAGAAAGCTGTAATTTTGCACGGATATATATGTAAACTATGCCGACAAAATGGTACAATAAAAATTAAAAAAAATTTTTTAGGGTATCTCTCCCATAGACGTAATGTGGGTCATCCAACCCTATGGTGTGGGGCCCCATTTTGGGCGTGTCCGACACGCTCTTGGCTGGTTTGAAATGTAAACTGCGTCAACCAACAGCGCGAGTCTTTAGGTCATTTACATATCGCACCTTTGCGACAAATCGGTGCTATCTCCAAAGTTGCGTAATAGATGCAACAGTTTTGTCGCAAAGAAGCCATATATATAAAGAAGCAATATGAAAGAGGCGGCCGTTTGAAATTGTTCGTTTTTTTCGATCGAAAGTTTGCATATGCTAACAATGATTTGGTAATAATGTCAAAAGGTCGCTTTTCCGTTTGGATAGGAAGGTTCCCGCATGCGACCATAGATGGCGCTAGTAGACATGAAGTAAAGAAAAATAAACGTCGTTCGTTAGTGCCGATTTTTATAGAATATCACCAAGAAACGAAACATGATTCTTCTTTGTTTAAATTTTATCCGTCTTTAAATCCAAGCTATTATTTTTTCCTAGGTGACAATCGAATGCATAATCCCGCAACGGCACCACCGCACCGTGATGGGCGCGCGTGGCTCCAAAGTGAAAGACATCACGGCGGAATGCGACGTCCAAATCAAGTTCCCGGAACGCGACACGGCTGAGGCGGCCGACATTCCCGTACGCAACGGAGACGAGGAGGCGGGCGCTAATGATGTCATCCGCATCACCGGGAGACCGGAGAACTGCGAGGCGGCCAAGAAGGCTCTACTCGAGCAGGTAAATATCACCACTATAAACCACAAGTTGTGATGTTGGGCGTTCAAAGAGACAACTGTTTAGGTTGAAAGCTGGGTTTATTCTGAATGTAAGCGAGGATACAAATGATTATTATATACTTAACTACTAGGATACATAGGTAAGAGCGAAAGTATGGTGTAGCACACTACAACGTTCCCAATCCGCAGTGGGCCCGCGTGGGAATTACGTACAAGCCCTCTCATACTGATTTGAGGCCTGAACACACCAATGGGACGTATATAGGCTGGGATGATGATGATGATGATAATAAATCCCAGCGACGGTTTTATGCGGTCCCTAATGACGTTTTTGCATTACTATTGACGTGCCCTTTGGGATTAGGAGAAAGTCGTTTAGTTTGCCACTTAGTAAAATTTTAATTTGGACGCTAGCCGGTGGCATACGGATAGGCACGGATCCCTGACGAAGTCAAAATCCCTCCTGGCGCTCAACTGTAGTGATAAGTAGCTAGTAATAAGTTAGTTGTGTAAGTTGTAATCTGATCGATCCTTTAGTTCTATAAGCTAAGTTAACTTTAAGTTCCAGTCACTTATTATACTGATAGTGCTTAAATTTAAAATTAATCAAGTCTTAATATAGTGTATTAGTGTTCATAGTTGTATTTCTTTTATTTCTTACTTGGCAACCCATAACAAAATGGTTTTGGTGACCAGATGGCCTAGTGGTTAGAGAACCTGACTACGAAGCTTGAGGTCCTGGGTTCGATTCCCGTGTCGGAGCAGATATTTGTATGAAAAATACGAATATTTCGTCGGGTGACATGCAAAAGTCAGTAACAAATACCTACTTACAACAAAGCTCGTATCTCAATATGAAATTACTAACTAGATACGACTTTTTGAAGAGCAGTGACAGAAATTTTAGTGAGTTTTGCTTGTCAGCCGGCGATTTGTTCTCGGGTCTTGGGTGTTGAATATGTATTTAAGTATGTATCTATATCTATATAATTATATGTATCCATTGCTTAGTACCCACAACACAAGCTTAGCTAAGCTTACTTTGGGACTAGGTCAGGTGGTGTGAATTGTCCCGTGATATTTATTTATTTATTATTATTTATGACGCAACAATGATTTCAATTTGTCTGTACATGTAAATGGTTCATCCATAACCATGAGTTGTTATTTACGTAAATGACGACCCTCAACCTTTTCAGTTAGAGGCATTGTTTAGTAAATTTGAACAGTACAAACAATGAGGTATGTTCCATTCATGACGTAATATTGAATACGTTATTTGGTTATTTTTTATACGTTTTATAAATTAAAACTTCACAATACCTGTTATCGAATAGAGAAATAATTTTTAAGCTACCTTTACAAATAACAAAGTTATGAAGGTTTTCAATTCAAGATTAGACAAATAAGACATACTTGCATGTGACGCACCAAAGTTGATTTTCTAATTATCTCCAAAAAGTAACAAACTTTTAAATATTTTTCATCACACTTGCTCGTAAACAGTGTCATAACATGCAGACTACCTTGGTTGCAACCCCCCAAATAAAACCCTCGACCTTAATGTGCTTCTCATGAAACCCATGGTCGGTAAATGAGTCTTTGCGCGTACTAATTTTCATGCCATGAAGCTCAAGGTCGGTAAATGAGTTTTCATCACACTTGCTCGTAAACAGTGTCGTAACATGCAGGCTACCTTGGTTGCAACCCCCCAAATAAAACCCTCGACCTTAATGTGCTTCTCATGAAACCCATGGTCGGTAAATGAGTCTTTGCGCGTACTAATTCTCATGCCATGAAGCCCAAGGTCGGTAAATGAGTTTTCATCACACTTGCTCGTAAACAGTGTCGTAACATGCAGGCTACCTTGGTTGCAACCCCCCAAATAAAACCCTCTACCTTAATGTGCTTGTCATGAAACCCGTGGTCGGTAAATGAGTCATTGCCCGTACTGATTTTCATGTCATGAAGCCCTAGGTCGGTAGGTGTGCTGCTGCTCCGTGCGGCGGGCGGTATCGGCAATTTAAAAAAGAATATTAGTTTTTCTTTTACAAATGTACAATTTTACTCGCAAATGTGATGAAAAACATTGTATGTCGCACGGGCGGTACTAGAATTACGAACATCGACTCATTAAAGCCTTCGGTCTTCGACTTCGGGCTTCTAATACTCTCTCGTTCGTAATTCCTTATTTACCGCCTTTAAGACACAATCTAGATAAGTGCTCTTAAAGTGGGTGATCGACGTACGAGCCGTTATACCGCGGTTTTACAACGACGGTATTACTCGCGACTCGTTGGTACTGATCGACTAGCGAGCAAAACAGTCGTGTGACCGCGGTTGAGCCATATGTCGTGTTCAAAGTATGAAGTATTGATTGCACATATAAGTACCGAGTTCCCTAATAAAATAAAAATCGGTTATTATTACTATGTATAGATATAAAGATCTTCTCTATGCCATACCATAGTTCAATGTAGGTAAGTACTTACTTTGAGTCTGATCGTCGAGAAATTAAAGCTCCTTATAATACCATAACTTTGGCTGATACACAACTTCACTTCCGGACCCGGTTCTCAAGCTTGCAGTAACTTTGTTACTTTCTTTTGTTTCGCCGAAAACTGTCAAAACTGCCGGCTCGGCTCGCCGGCCGTGATCGACACGCGTTTTACACGGCGAGCCGAGTAAAAAATTAAACATACTTGACGAGCCACGAGCCCGGCTCGTCGGTATATAAAACCACGTTTTGTATTGATACACCGGCAAGCTTTACCGACGAGCCGCAAAACCGCGGTTTTACTCGCCGTCGATCGGGGCCTTAAAGACGTGTACTATCTGCTGTAAAAATATTGGTACCTAATTTGTTAGCACCTTATATAAGACATGGCAAATTCAGGAGTTGTCAAATACTTATAATTAATTATTTATTTATTAATATAAAAAAAATACAATTAATCCTTTATCGCATCGGTAAACCGCATCACGGTTTGTATCGATGCTGCATTCCGCAATAGTTATAAATAACAATATTGATGCTTACTCTAATTTACATATTGTTCTAACACATGCCTACAATTTCGCAACAACCCACAATTCAGACACAAAAACTCCGTACCTAAAATACACCGCACACCATCGGACGGGCCGGCTAGCCGCTGGTATAGTAACATGCTATGTACTTCATCTGGACAGAGAAGAGTATGAGCAGAGGCGGCCCAAGGCGTGGGCCACGGCCTCGCGGTCTAAGGAACCTCGCACCTCAAATGGTTCTTGTTTTTTTGAACATTTGAAAATCCGTCATCTAATGTGTGGTGGCCATCATAAGGGCCTCGCAAAAATTATATTTCCCGCGCCGAATTAAGGCCCTACGCCGCCACTGAGTATAAGCAAAATGTACTGTAATTAAATGGATTTTTGAATTTATTTTATCAAAGCTCTTAATTATACAAAGATAAATAATTAATTCATTTAGACTTAGAGAAATATCGTGCTAGTTTTTTTACAATGCATGCAGAGCCACGCGGCTATGGGTTTATAAGTGATCAGACTGATCAGTCATCGTCGGCAATGTTCTAGCGCATTTGGTACGAATCGTCGTATTTTTTATGAGATGTCAAAATTTTTTGAAAGAACATCGAATAGTATTTGGCCCCACTCAGCACAGTGTCATTTACCCTTTTCTCGTGACGTCTAAGCGAGACCTCACGCAACGTGATCTATTCCATTAATCACAAACACTTGTGTTTGTTCAGGTGCCGATCACCATCGAGGTGGAAGTGCCGAACGAGCTCCACCGCCTGCTCGCCGGCCAGAAGCGAAGAGAACTCATGCAGACGTACGACGTGCATCTACTGTTGCCGCCCAACGAGGAACAGACCGATATCGTCAAGGTTAGACGACAGGACTTCAGTCCCCAGGCACATCTGCTTGGGAATTACTCTGCTGTGATTTGAAAATTCAACCTAATTGTTTTAGTAATAAGTTACAATATTCATTGTAATTATTGAAAATACTACTAGCTTTAAAAATATCCTTTGAGAGGTATGTATTCGATAGCTGTTTTTGATCTGTGGTAGTATGCTCCAATAAATGGGGCCTTATTAAGGGTTAATGGCTTCTTTGTTTACACTTTATAAATTGGATTGAAATAACGTATAGTAGGTATGGCATGAAAATGTATTTGAATTTGTTTAAAACAAGAAACTTTTTATACAGGTAACTGGAACGCCCACAAATGTCGAAAAAGCGAAACATGCGCTTGTTGACAAAATAGTTGAAATGGAGAAAGAGAAAGAAGATAGAGCCTTAAGGTAAGAAAATTATAAATATTTATCCAAAACTCACAAACTACATGTATAAACATACAAATAGGTATGATTGGTTTTTTGGAATCTTTTTGTATCGAGAGACGTCAACACTCTTTCGGAACTAACCGCTCACCCAGACAAGAGATGTCGCTACTATATAAGCAATCAAATTATTATTGTTTTTTTGGATTCCAAAACAAGATCTAAACATAGATGTCGCTAGTGCTGCTGCTTAAGTAGCGTAGTAGAAAAAAGCAACCTGAGATATGTGTGCATAGGAGAAATTTGTGTCTAGACTCCTGTCAGCGGTGGTGTAGGGGTTATAGCACGCAGCACGGAATGCTGAGAATCTGGGTTCGATTCTCAGCGCTGGTCTCTTTTTCTGGTTTTTCTGTGCATTCATGTCTCACTTTCTATTTTCGATATATAAATAGGTACTCATTGTTCTTGAAAAAGTAGCTTCCAGTAAACAACATTGTCATCACTGGTTTCATACATATTGATTAGTTGCTAACAAGTCAAATATCCACAATCCACATATTTATAATTGACATTATTTTTTATTTCCTTCGTTTAAATACTTTAGCTTCCGATTGAAAGTCTGAAACTAAAGTAGATATTTTTCCTTCCGAACAAAGACAAGGAAAGATTCATGATAAAAGGGCACGGAAGTGTAGCGCTGACTGCTAAATTCTGCGCATGTGACAGTCGCGCACGCTCATCAGATCTTACGCTTGCCACGTGCACCCTGCCCCCACAATACCTTATTTTATACTTTTACGGGTGACGTTCACCGCTATACTTCCGTATCGTGGGCTGTACGAAGGTTGTCGCTCGCCACATGACCGACCTTGTGTATTAGTTGTATTACCAACTCAAAACAGTGACAATTCTGTAGGATGATGAAACAATTCCATTATAATAATTCTAACTCATTGTAACGAAGCTAAGTTAGAGAAGATCAAACTAATTTACTCTGCTGCTGCTTACTATCGTAAGTCTTTTTTTGCCTGACTATGGTCTTATTTTTTTTTTCTACGTTTTTCCACGCGAGAAAACTTGTGTTATTTTAAAAAAAATCTTACACAGGTCATTTGAGTTGAAATTCAAAGTGGACCCAGAATATCATCCTCTTGTGATCGGCAAAGGCGGTGGGGTCATCACAAAGATCCGTACCGACTACGGAGTACAGATCAACCTGCCAAAGCGAGGCGAGCCCGAGGATGACGTCATCACCATCCAGGGATACGAGGACAAGGCGCAGCAGGCTAAGGACGCCATTCTAGCCATAGTTCACCAGTTGGTAAGTAAAACAAATGCCAACAAATCAGGTTTTAAGAATCTAACCAACTTGAAAATAATATGGCGGCCGATAGACCGTGTTTGATCCCCGCCCGGTCGGGGCAGATATCGTATACACAATCCTCGAGTCTTGGGTATTTAATATTTACATATTTATCTTTATAAGTTGCCTAGTACCCATAATACAAGCTTTGCTTAATTTGGAACTAGGTCAATTGATGTAAATTGTCCTATGATATTTATTTCACGCAAAAAAAAAAAAATGGTAACAACCTAAAAGTAAAGATACACAACACTAAATGATTAAATAGAACAAATGAAAAATTAAAATGAAAATGAAAAATGAGAAAGTTTATTTGGGTATTTTACGTGGTATACAGACGAGGTGGAGCCTCCTATTAAGCAAAAGTATGCATGTAACAAATAATAATAATATTTACTACTCAACGAATAATAACATTAACAGAAATGCGCTGCCGACACGAATGTGGTCACGCGAGTTTCGTTAAAACAGGTCATACGAAATTATGGGACACAGTGAGTGACGTCCGCGTTTGTTATATTACTGTCAGTGTTTAGGTATAAATTATACCGTATAATTGACATTGTTCATATTTTACCAATGTAAAATATGAACAAATAGGGTTCTTGAACAATTTTGTCCTATTCTGATCCAAAAATACTTACAGAGTTACGAATATATCGGCAAAAATATGTTTGACCTTGGTTTGGCCTTCGTATTTTCATTTAAGGGATTCTCAAAACAATATCCGATTGAATGTGACACGGACAGTTAGCATCTATTGACATTCACAACCAGTGCCCTGTTTCACGAAGCTACGAGTTACAATTTACAAGCGGTAGTCTTTGTTTAGCAGTATGCATTGAAAAGAGACTACCGCTTGTAAATTGTAACTTGTAGCTTCGTGAAAAGGGTCACAGGTCGTTTTTATTTTAATATTCTTTTACTTGGCCTTTCACTTGATTTCAGCCGCCATGTGTAATTTACGAGACAGTATCTGATATTAAAAAAAAATTGAACTAATGTGCCATTTTATGCCAAGGTATTTAAATTAGTATCTAGAAATTATCTATATTTTAAGAAAATAAGGTATAAAGAGTAGTAATAAGAGTGATAAATGCCTCGCCGTCGAGGGTAAAATGGAATTTAAGAACACATTGTGCACTCCGCTTTTCACTTCGTATGGGAGGATGTTTTACAGAAAAATCGAAAATAATTCACGTATTTCTAAAACAATATTATTACTCATCATCCCAGCCTATATACGTCCCACTGCTGGGCACAGGCTCCTCTCAGAACAAGAGGGCTTGGGCCATATTCCCACGCGCCCAGTGCGGATTGGGAACTTCACACGCACCATTGAATTGCTTCGCAGGTTAGGCAGGTTTCCTCACGATGTTTTCCTTCACCGCAAAGCTCGTGGTAAATTTTCAAATGTAATTCCGCACATGAATTTCGAAAAACTAGAGGTGCGAGCCGGGGTTGAACCCACGACCTTCTTTTGAGAGGCGATAGGTCAAACACCACTAGGCCAACCCACGCTTTTTTAATATTATTACTATTGCATATTAATATTGTATGAAA
>NC_133476.1:11473895-11548078 GCF_025370935.1 Choristoneura fumiferana | reverse complement strand
TTATCTGTGCTTAAGGCCTGCAATTGTGTAACTCACTCATACAAATAGCTACCCACACCATCGTTGAATAAATATCAATACTATTGTGAACATACCCTAAGCTAAGATTGAATGAAATATTTAACTTGAACAAAAAATACTTATTGTTTTTTTTTCCTTTACAGAATACAACTTCTGAGATAATGACACTTTGTTTTAAACCCTTTACCATCTGTTCAATCAACTTCGATACGACTTACCATTACCACAGTGCTTGCAGGTATTTTAAGTGATATTAACTCATAATTCTCAATAGGCTTTTGCCATAAAAAGTCATTTATGTCTGTCACCTACATCCAGCATAAATACGAAGTTTTTCATATTTATAATGAATTGTTTTGTAGATTCTTGGCTACCTCCGGAGAGCAAACACTGTCTACAGATCAAACGATGATGAACAGAGTAGATATACAGAAGCAAATCCAGTAATTCTGATGGTCTGCATTTACATTTCCTAAAGGCGAGGAATGCGTGGTTTGAAAGGCATTGGAGGATGCCAAAAATACAGAATGTAAGTGATGGTCTGTCGGGGTCACTGACTGGTTAGGAAAGAGAAATGCTTTAAGTATATCGGCGGCAAAAACTAGCGTAGTAACAGCAGTATTGCCCGTAGTACGTAACAGCGATGACCGTTATTGCATAGAAATACAAAATAAGGAACCTATCGTTGCGACTGATGATACCACGTGGCAAGCGTAAGCGCTGACTGTGACTGACGTGCGCGACTGTCACAAAAATTAACGGTCAGTGCTGCTTACGTGCCGCGTGCTGTAAGTACCTACTTTGACTGCCATGTAACATCATAACAAAACTTTTACATAAGTTATGTATGTAGTATGTGGGGTCTTAATTTTCGGTGTATTTTTTTTTGCTTACAGCCAGCGAAAGACTATTAAGAAGAATAGTGGAGCTACACAGAATCCATCTGTTCAATGTCCTCACACAACACAAGTCAATATTTCTGCCGGACGCCCACGAATCCAGGGCTAGGGAAGACGAGTTGAATGGAACAAGTGCCCTCTCTTGTTGGTTAAAACAAAAGGTAAAGTATGTTATAGATCCTTAATTGTCAAGTATACAGCTCGATAAGATGCAAGTGTTACGAAAATGTCTATGGCTATTGGAAGAACAAATGTTAGCTGCTATGTAAACTCTAGCCAACAAGACGAGATATTGTAATGTCATGAAACAGAAAAAAGGAGTGAAATGGTAATGATGACGTATCAGACAAAGATGAAGTATATCTCGTCTCGTTGGCTTTGCTTTACTTTTGACTAAGCACATAAAGCAAGGTAATTAGTGTATGGTCAAGGACTTTAATTCATGAGCCACCATGGAACCTTTTCAAAGGAAAAGTCATTACGATTTTCCTTGTTAATTAATGCGATGTCACTATGACGTTTACTATGAAATGGTTTCATGGTAACTATAATACGACACTAACCTATAATAAGACTAATTAAAGTTTCCTTTCAGGTTGAAATATTGGCCTACATTTTAAATCAAGACCTTCAAAGCGAGGACGAGTCTAACTTTGAATCTTTATTCAACCAGTGCATGTATCTCTGTCTGTCTTTTGGACGTGTTGGTGCAGACATGAGATGCACTCTGACTCCATTGTTTCGTAACAATCTCCTTTCTCAATTCCACAAAGGGCTCGAAAAGGCCGATACTCACTTTGAAAACCAGATAAGGTCGTACAAAGTGCCAACTATAAAGAATGTGCCGCGACCCATTAATGAAAACACTTCTTCTGGACCTCCAGAGAGTCTATTGGACTATTATCCTTTGGCAGAATATTGTAATGGGATGTTGATCGTCCTTAATATGCTGAGGGTGACAGCCCCCTTGAATATAGTCAAAGAAGTCTATAATGCATACAGAAACTCCTTCAATAAAGCTGTTCAAGTATTGATGACATACTATCAGAGAGAGCAACAAGCCTTTACCGACGTTGAGAGACAAAATTTCGTTTCGTTTTGCGTTTGTTTCATGGAGGATTTTGTGCCGTACATTTCGAAATGTCTGTCCTTGTCTTTCCCATCAACTCAAATATCAGAACTGCTTGGCGTTACTCTAACTGTTTTACAAGAGAGCAAGATTCTACACATCGACCAAATCGCAATATGCGAGCCTCTAAACAGCATTATTGGACTGGTTAATTAAATTATAATAAAATATGTGTTAAACGTTAATAATTTAAAATAATTAATTGAATCAGGCGTTACCTACTTTGAGGAGGTCTATAATAAATTAATAATTTTAATAAGGACAAGAAAATAAAATTATCTGGATTAATAGAAAAAGCTTTAATTTGAAAAAAATAATTATTCCATACATGCTTATGTAATAAAAATAAGAATAAATGCTTGTAAGGCACTGCCTTTAACAATTACTTAAACAACTATTTCACTTTTACAAACAATATAGGATATAGGAATGTTTGAAATCTAAACTTAAAGCTTTACGATTTGAGGGGAGTGAACCTTATTTTCTTCACCCTTGACTTTCCCTCTTCGTTTCTAGATACCTCATAGTAATGCGAGACTTTGTCAACATTAGCTAGAGACTCTATAAATTCTTTGTCGTGTGTAATAATAATGAACATAAAGTTATTTTGCGACATTCGCTCCTGCACTATTTCACCAAGAGCTGTGCATAGGCTCCTGACATTTTCTTGGTCCAAATTAGTCGTAGGCTCGTCCAATGCCAATATACCGAATCTGAAAAACAGGATTATTTAGATTAATTTTAAATAACTACGCAAAACAACTTGAAATCCGAATTTTAATGAAAATTTTAATGCTTTAGTGCCTTATTTATTTCGTTCCAACAAAATACCGAATAAAAAATCAATCTGATACATCCGTTGCTTCCATTAGATTTATTCAATGATGAACATAAATAGTTTGACGACCAGATGGCCCAGTGGTTAGAGAACCTGACTACGAAGCTTGAGGTCCCGGGTTCGATTCCCGTGTCGGGGCAGATATTTGTATGAAAAATACGAATGTTTGTTCTCGGGTCTTGGGTGTTTACTATGTATTTAAGTATGTATCTATCTATATAATTATATTTATCCGTTGCTTAGTACCCATAACACAAGCTTTGCTAAAGCTTACTTTGGGACTAGGTCAATTGGTGTGAATTGTCCCGTGATATTTATTTATTTATTTATTAATAGTGCCCCAAACGTTACATTGTGCAAGTGCATATAGCGCGCCATTTCAACCGCCGTTTATATTCACCCGAGTCGTAGGTAAGGGTATCAACCGTTACGTTTAGTTTTCATGTCATCCATCATTTAGTAATGCTTTATAAAACACGAATCATTAAAAAAAAAACTATATCATAAACTTTTTTATGCGTGGAATGTGTTTTTCATGAACCAATAAAAACGCTTCATTTACATCGCTTCGCTCCGCTCAGCTGTTTCCACTAGAGATGTGCTGTGCGAGGATATGTAAATGAAGCGTTTCTATTGGTTCATGAAAAACACATTCCTCGGAACACATCCTCGCATCTTTGGTGGAAACGCAGCCTAGCTTCGAAATTGTGACCATGACAAGTGAAAAAAAAAGGCTAAAGCAGGCAGGTTTAAATACACAAACTTACCGAGAGCTAAATGTTTCAGCAAGAGCCAATCTTATTATAAGACAAGCCAATACTTTTTGACCGGCGCTGCACCGACCCCTCATATCTATCTCAGCACCATTTTTATTTTGCACAACTCTGAAAAACAAAAATCACATATAGGACGTGGCGAAACTATAAATAAGGGTTCCGCTTATGCAATTTAGGCTACGGAACCCTAAAAATGGAAAGTAGACAGTTAAATGATGTTTCTTTCTTGTTAGTCCGTTTTCGCTGGATTATTATTAAGATGCATTCCATTTAGTTTAGATTATATTTTCGCTTTTGCAGTATTTATAATTAGTATTTACAGGAGTTTAGTTTACCTATAATCATATTTACGCCTCTCCATATCGGCAGTCATGCTTCCTTCAGTCTTGATCTCTATGTATTCAATGTCGTTCCCTCTGTAAATTTTCCGCCACATTTCCCTACGACAAATAACAATTCGAATTAAATCTCAATTTCAGTAGAAAAGAACACTCGCTGAAATTAAAGCTTAAAATCGTGCATATTGTGAAATTATTTATGTTTACATTCATCAGAAGAAAAAAAAACAATGGCGACTGTCACTAGTGTCACATGTTCTATGATGTGATCATATTTTTTGTCATTTAAAGCCGTACAAATGACATTCTGGTAAAGGACTTCCTTGGTCAACGTCGCTCGAATACCTACCAAAATTTTACTTCGTACGTACTAATATCTTACTAATATTATAAACGCGAAAGTTTGTATGGATGGATGTTTGTTACTCTTTCATGCAAAAACTACTTAACGGATTTGCATGAAATTTGGCATACAGGTAATGAATACCCTGGATTAAAATATATGTAGGTTACTTTATCCCGAAAAAAACTACATACTAATTATGCGCGAGCGAAGCCGCGGGTAAAAGCTAGTTTTGAATAAAGAATTTGGTTGGGGAAGTTCTTGACAAAACTTAAAAAGAGTCATTTGGCAATAACCCTCTTATTGTTTTTTCCCTAACTCTTGCATTTGTTTTACCTTATAATAAGATTAATATTCTCCATTTTTTCTCTATGGAATTCCATAAGACATTTTTCTAGTGCTACAGAATACTCCTTTATGTCCTTGTCTAGCAATTGCGTTACTTTGAGTTCGTAAAACTTTTCTCTGTATTTCTTCTCAACATCCTTATTCTGCGCTTTCTTTAGTTCTTGTCGGTTATATTGGAGTCTTTTCTGTGTAAAAAAAGGTGTCAGTTTTAAACGTGGCATGAAAACAATATATGAATGAAGGAAAAATGTGCAGTTAGGCTGACATTTTAAAAAATTATGCCTAATACTTACACACAAATATTGAGTGAGTCTGTCACTTTGATATTTGCATGTATTTGCCACCCGAACACAAATAAAACATATATTTTCACTTCTCATGTCCGCAATCCTCCTATTTATGCTAAGTCCAGGCGGCATGTTTTTTTATGCTCAAGCACAAAACAGACCTCTCTAGTAAAGTAAAATCTTCGCCAAAGGCTTAAAGCAATCAGGCTCTATACTACGAAGCGCAAAATTTGAACATCGTATCTTACCGTCCAGCTGAGGCTAATTATTTTTATTTAATACGAGTGAGAGGGCCAAAGCCGCCCAGCCTTCAACAGCCACGAATAAAAAAGTGTATAAAACTTGTTTTTTTTTTATACCCCTGACGCAAAAAGAGGGGTGTTATAAGTTTGACTGATATGTGTCTGTGTGTCGGTGGCACCGTAGCTCCTAAACGGGTGGACCAATTTGAATGCGGTTTTGCGGTTAAAATTGGTTCAGCCGTTTTTGAGATATTGAACTTTGAAGTGACAAAGTCGGGGGTTTTCCTACTTTTTGTTGGTTAGGTTATTAATAAATCGTATTTTATATTAATATTTAATACATTAACAAAAATATATAAGATAGGTGTAAAGTAATATTTATCCAGCTTATATCATCTGAATCCAATATCCAACAGGGACAACTTGCTCACCTTTATTTCATTAAGTTCTCCTTCCGTAGTAGCTTTTTCTCTCAACAATTGCGTATGTTTATTGATCAAAGGGCCCTTTTCTGAGATCATGTTCATATTAACACCACTCATTTTCTCATTGATCTCGTTCAATTCCTTCTCACATGCAGCAATTTCACTTTGGGCACTTCTTAATTTAAGATTGTCATCCAAATCTCTTTCGTATATCTATAAAGTAAAATAGGTTAAGTTACCAATCTAACGTTTTGAGAAAGACAAAATCTGAAATCAAAACTTAGTTTAAAAAATAAATAAAAGCTTGTAACAATAACAGTTTTTATTGATTTATGGTTATTTACATTAATATTATGTGGTGTATACCGTGACTAACTATAATGATATATCGGGAGCTTGTTAACGGTAATCAGTCTACATCCCGTAACAAATATATTTAGTTTAATTATCAATTTTAAACCTTACTTTGTGTGATCTCAACCAACAAAAACAAAAGGCTGCACAGATTTTAGGAACTCACCTCTTGCTTTGCAATTTCATCTTTCAAAGAGTCGATTCTCTTCGTTAGTGCATTTCTATCAATCATAATCTGTTTTTGTTGCTCCATCAATCGGTCGTTAGCTAATTTAATTTTCTCCATTTCACCAGGAACATTTTTATTTTCATGATTTTTAATCTCGACAAGTATTGCTTTGACCTTATCAAAAGCATTAATTATTTTCGTTATAAAGCTTCTCTTAGCGTCAATAGCATCCCTGAAAGTTTAAAAGAAGATTATCGCTTTTGTAAGTATTTTATTGAATTATAATTTGTTTGCTCAAATAGTTTGTATGGGTAGCCATCACAAATACTACCGTCTCATTTAGAAATAGGTTAGAAATAGACTACTATACTCTAGCACACACTACTTAATTGAATAATCTGTAAAAAAGAATCCGTAAAAATACAAATGCATGTAACAAAAATGTAGAATATAATTTACCTATTTTTCTTAACAATATCAGTCTTAGCGTTTTCTTTTTCTCTTAATTCGGTTTTAAGAGCTCCCGTGGATTCCTGGAGTTCCTTCAGTTCTAACATAAACTTGTCTCTGTTTGATTCCAACTGCTTCATTGACTCTTGCAAATTATGCAACTCTTGTACCTAAAAGATGTTTGATTTCAGAATTAGTCGTATAAGCAAATGAAGGAAATAATCTACTACTACTTTGCAAAGATTTGTCATAGAATATAGTATAATATTAGGTACTAAGGCAGCAACTCGAGGCAAGGATCATGTTATGGTCAAGGCGTGTAGCGTGCCAGTAAGCTTTTGAGCTTATACATAAAACAAAGTTATTGTAACTCAATGCTTGGTGTTTTTTTACCTTCTTCTGAACGTTGAGATATTCCTCCTTTAATTTATTTTTACTTTCGGCCTTTGCTTGCAGCTTCTTGGTATGCGCATTGAATTTGTTTTGTGCAGCCTTAACGCGAGTCCGTAAAGTGCTGATCTTCTGGCGAAAGTCGGTCTGCTTCGCTGTAGCCTCATCTAATGTAAGGTCTGATTCGAACCCAGAGCATTGAGATTTAATCGCTTCTAACTGTAATTTGAAGATAGTCAATTGATTAAAATAAGTAGTTGTGTTCATATAAGCAAATCATTTTTTTCTTTTGCGAAAAATGCAATCGACGCATAACATATTGATATAGAGATCGCTCGAGAAATATTTAGAGGAGTATTGTACTGTAACCAGGCGCGGCTCACTCCGCGATTTTATTTTCCGCTACAAGTAAATGTCTCGGGCCCCCTATAGTGTGCTATTCCACTACACGTGCCGCGTGCGAGTCCGAGTCGAGTCGAGTCGAATACGAGTTATGCGATGGACAGAGAAGCATACAGTAGGCATGATTCTTATGCCTAAACGTCACTTTTGTACAGCAGTGAGGCTTCTGTATTTGTACTATTACTTACTGTACTGTACTGTTACTTATTATGTGCTGTATGTATTGAGATACAAGAAAGTATATTACGTTTTTGGTGATATTGTTGATTTCCTGGATCATTTGATCCATGAGAGGCATGTGGCCAGCGATCTGTTTGGCAGTTTGCAGCTTCTGTTCTGGTTCCATCAGCGACATAGACAGCTCATCCCCCTGCCTCTGTTAATGTTGATATTTGCTGAAAAGCGAAAACGTTTCTGTTGTTTAATTTCTTATTTAACTTTAACATGGAGTTAGCTTTAAAGACACGTACTGGTGGAGAGATCTATTGCTTCACAAGATCTGGGAATGAAAATCGAAACACTTAAATAAAACCAATTTACGGTTTTGGGACGAATTGTAGATAGAAAGAAATCGAAATAATAATATGTCTATACTAACATAAAAAAGGCAGAATTTCGATTGTTTGATCATGTACTCCTAAAAAAAGTTTTTACCAATAAAAAGTTACGCTATCCCTGAACTGCTGACTACAAAGTCATGGAAATGAGTTAAATTTAGCGACTATACATAAGTTTGCATAGTTTTTAAATAAAACATACCTTATCAACATCACTCAATCTTTTCTCCAACTGCGGTATTTCTTTCTCCTTTAGTGATTGAATTTTTTCATTTAATGTTTTCATGCTAAGCAGTTCATCCTTCTTTGCAGATGCTCTTTGTAATTCTTCCGTTACCTTCTCCAATCTTGCGGGGATATTCATGACCTGAGTAGTTAGTTGATCATCTAAGTCTGTTATCTAAAACATAAGAGAAAAATATTTCATAAGAAGTTCACTATGTTAAAAAAAAGGTAAAAATTAAATTTTACTTACATCAGACTCTAAATCAAATCCACGATTGCAGAGAGGGCAGCAGTTGTTTTCCTTGAGTTGTCTTTTGTATTTAGCGTTGATAAATATAGTGGAATTCGCTATATTTTGTTCTTCCTGTAAATAACATTCTTAAGAAACTAAATTTTTTAAGTTACTATTACTATCTTTAAAGTTATAATTCATCATCATCATCATCATCATATAAATAAAAATTAATCTTAAAATATGTTGCTAAGTGCAAAACTCGGGAATGGCTGGACCGATTTCGCTAATTCTTTTTTTGTTGTGTTTGTTATTGTTAGGAGGTTTTTATGAAAGAAAAAAACAACAACGAAAATTACAACGGGGGCGAATATGACGCCGCCTTTCTTTTACTAGCGGCGGTTATATCGAAAAAAAAAAAAAAAAAAAAAAAGTAGAAGAACAAACAAACCTGTAATTTTTCGACAGTAGCATTGACCTTAGCTAGCGTAGCCTCGTACGACTGAGTGCCACACGCCTTGTACATCTGATCTTCTGCTTTAGTCAGTTCGCTGCGTCGCTCGTTGAGCATTTCACGAACATGTTTCCTCTCTGCTTCTTGGCTTGTAATCTGATTAAAAGCACATGATATAAACTGCATCATATATTACACTTTCAAGTATAAAATTAGTTGTTAACTGTTCTACAGAACAGGTATATCCGAGAACGCTACAAACGGACTGTCTTTAAAGTCATGAATGATTGGACGTTTACTAGACAAACATGCCAATCTTTGCTTATCAGAAGGAGTCATTAATGAATAAAACATCAGTGACTGAACTAAAACAAAAGACAATCGGATTTTTACCTCCAAATGAGTTTCTTTCAATTTCTGCTTCATTGATTCTACCTCGGTTGACACTTCAGAATCGTATCTATTGACAGACTTGGCGAAATCCTTCTCAGGCATACGACCAAGTAGCTCTGTGATAGCAGACCTGTGCTTATTCTTTAATAAAATCAGCTGTTTATCCTTCTGTTTCAATGATTCTTCGACTATGTCCCGCTCTTTTAACTTTGCGCTTTGCTTTTGCAATTTAGTTACCTAAAAATGGAATATTGAATAATATTATATTTATGAAATACAACCAATTATCTTGCTAATAACTTTGTACCGATTTACCTTTAAATTTAGTTGTTCAAGTTCATTTTCATATTGCTCAATAACTTTTTCATCATCATTAATTTCCTTTTGACATTCTTCTGTATTTAATTCTTTATGCGTTTCTTCATATTCACTGTAAATATTAATGATTAATAATTTTGAAACATTGCACGAATTTCTCATCCTTTAAGTAAAATGAAAATAGAAAAATTTATTCGAGACACAAAATATCACTTGACAAAACGAAAAAGTAAAACTATGTGCCCGAAATAGTGCCGCCTCGGTATAAATGCAGACTCCTCGGATGGAGTCAGCGCTACAGTGCTGGGGGCCTACCATAATCTTTTCATAAACGATCCAAACGCAGAGCAGTTCAATTTAGGCACCCAAACTGAATCGTCGAAAAAGATACCACGACGTTTATTTCTCAGAGCTGAGTCTCAATGGTTTACAAGTGAATGAAAGACCGATATTGTCTCTGGTCCGAAACTGAAACGCTAAGTCGCGAAAGGGATGCCGCTATATGCAAACCAAATATTGTATACTAAAACCTCTTTATTTTGGAAAACCATAACTCTATGTCATTCCGTGTTCTTAGCAACCGTTGTGTTGATTACAAATAAAATGTTTATGCTGTCACTAATCCACGAGTCTCTTTTCTCACTGAAAAATTAGTTTTATCAATGAGGAGTTAAGAAGCACAATGTCGTGAAACCTATGAAAAGTTATAAAACTTGAATAAAAGTTTAAAAGTTCTTGAAATTTAAAAATATTCCAAGTTAAACACTTAAAATTCCAAAAGAATTGACAGAATTAGTAACTTATACTGAATCGCTATATTTGACACTGAAGCGATTCAATTCTCACTCAAGTTAAGCGTCATGGTACGAAAACCGCTTGAAGTGAGTGAATGAAAATGTCTGTATCGCTGTTGCTGAACCGTGCTTGAACTGAATCGCAAAAGTAACGTCGTGGTACGAAATAGCGATGCAGTTCAGTTTAGAGCCTAAACTGAATCCTATTAAGAGAGTGTGGTAGGCCCCTGGTCTTCCGGCGAAACCATTTAAATATTTATTCAAAATTTACATCCTTATTTGAAGTAATTTAAACTTTCAGTGTTAATTTCAATTGCAATATCTACACAGATTTGTCTCCTTTCTTTTAAAAATACAGAACTTACTTACTCCTCAGCATTTTTGACTTTTTGTTCCAATTCTTGCAGTCTCAACTTAGATTGATTAGCATTTTTGATTTCTTTTTCTGTTTTAACAATATCATTCTTCACAGTCATGATATCTGCTTCTTTATTGGATATTTTTTGTTCATGGCGGGACTAAGAAAAAAAAATAGATCAGGGCCCGCAATTAAATATTGACACCACTAGCGCAACTTTGAACCAACTTCCTGTAGTAAAAAAACAGAATTAATAATAATACATACTAAAGCCTCAATACTGGCATTGACTAGTGATTGAAGTTTGTTCTCCTCTGCATCAGCCATAGATTTAAGAGATTCCAAGTCCTTCTGCAGTACTTTTATCCTTTCCTTTACAGAGTTTATCAGTGTATCAGCCTCTTCATTAGTTTCTATCTGTGCAACTTCAATTTCTGCAACATTAAAATGAAAATTAGTAAAACTATTATTTTTAAGGTAAAGCAGAGCTAGTAGTAATTGTAAATTGTGCTTGATCCCAGCAGCCCTGCAATATAATGTAATTTGCACAAATTTTCAATTAAATTGTATATAGAGCTTTAGGTTGTAGGTACATTTTCGTACCAGCTAATTTTGCAGTTTCTAGAACCATGTTATTCTTCTCTTCTATACGATCTTGGTTCTGGCCTTCTAGCACTATTAATTTGTTAAACTTTGCTTCATTTGCTTGCTTTTGATTGGCAATTCTTTCCTCATCTGTATTGAATGAAGAGTTTCTTTTGTATGACTCTGCGAGTTCCTTTTGTTTTGCTTTAACAGTTGTTCCATAGTTATCTAAAATAAAAAAAAATATGGGTCAGACTTGTACAAGTATGATTTAATTCCTCAACAGAATTTATGATGAAACTATTATTTAACGTTTGTTTTGTAGGTTGTTCATACTTATATTTTCCTGCAGTTCTGCAGTGGTTCCTTCAAATATATTTTTGATTGCTTTCTTCAGCACTTGCTCTTGAGTTTGGTTATGTTCTAATCTGTAAAATACAAAAAGACTTTAGTTGGTTTTCTCTAAACATTTCTTAACATCATTTAGAAACATGAAACCATAGCTTCAAACATGACAAATTGAGATGAACAGTTATCTATCAAATTGAGATAGACCTTGTTTTTATTTTCTCTCGCTTTGATTCAAACGCAACTAAATTCTTCTGTAAAGTTTCGATTGCTTTCAGCTTTTCAGTAATGGGGTTCAGCTGTTGTGTAATTTCAGATATTTTTATTTCAGCTTCAGATATGCGGGTCTCATCATTAATGACATTCAGCTTTTTTTTGTCTAGTTCTGCTTTTTGTTCAGTAAGGTATTGTACTTCTTGCTCTAGAAAAAAAAAAATGTAACCATTGATTATCTACATAAATAAAAATGAACTGTAAAATGTGTTGCTAAGGCCAAAACTTGGGAACGGCTGGACCGATTTATGCTAATTCTTTTTTTTTGTTGTGTTTGTTATTGTCAGGAGAAGGTTTTAATGGAAAAAATATAGAAAAAAAAACAATGGGGGCGAAGCCACGGGCAACAGCTAGTCTCTAATAATTATATTATTATCATATCACCAATAAAGGTAATTTCTATTGCAAAAATTGCTCTGTGTAATCTAAAAGTTTATTTTGACACCTACCAAGCAGCTTCATAGTTGTCCCAAGCTCTTTTCGGTTTTTCTTTAGGCGATCAAAGCAAGCACTGTATTTATCAGCATCAAATATTTCATCAAACCTTTCTTTGACTTTTTTCCCTTCATCAAGAGGCCAGCTTGCGTCTTCTTGGTGGCAGAATATTACAGAGTTAAGGATAGCTTTTGAAACGCCTGCAAAAAATGTATAAAGTTTGAGAAACTTTTACCTACTACATTAGTAACAATGAATTTAGGCTGAACAAATATAATTTATATTTATATAAATCACATTGTCGAGCTTTAACTGTGCCTGACTAGTTTTATTCTACAACTTTGTTCCCATAGACGTTATGGCATAGATTTCTATCTCAATTTTGAAAAATTCTTTTCTAGTGCACCTCAATAATTTTCAAGAAGAAGTATCTCTAGCTCCATTCATTTAATGATTTAGGCTTTTATAGATAAAAACAAATGAGGGTTGAATTTACTTACCAAGCTCCTGATGCATAACTGAATCTAAGTCCGCACACCTCGATGAGATATCCTTTACCCTTCCATTTTCGTCAATCACTGATAAGAATGAGTCTAATGTTTTAAATACTGGTTTCTTCTTTGCCATACATGTCACTCTCATTGATCTTGATACCTCTAACTGTTTGTCATTGGCATTCACTATCTGAAATTTAAAGTAAAAAATATGTATTGCGAAATAAGACTTTATAAACCATTTTTAATATTGATAAAAAAGAGGGGTGTTATAACAATTTTTGAGGTAAAAAACTTATGCACTGTCTCTCTTACATGTTAAGTAGATTCAACACAAATAAGTTGATGTTTTATGTTGTAAAAAAATTATAACAAAATCTAACTGGCTCAAAACAAATACAGGACAATAACTTTGTACCAGTTTGAATTTCATGCCTCAATACTGTTGGGGAACCCTCTTGCTCCATCATCTGTTCCAATACACAGTTCCATTTCAACAAATGGTGCAAGAGCAAATGCACAAGTTACTATGGGGTAATGCAATCAGCATCATGGGAACCCTGTCACAGGCAGACCTTTTAGGGGTTTTATTTTTTATGTTTTTTTTATTTTTATTATAGGTACATTATAGTTAGTTAAGGTATCTCAAGTTAGTTCTTTTTGTCTTCTGTTTAACCTGTTCATCATCCATTCTCCCAGCCTATATACGTCCCACTGCTGGGCACAGGCCTCCTCTCAGAATGAGAGGGCTTCGGCCGTAGTTCCCATGCGGTCCCAGTGCGGATTGGGAACTTCACACACACTACTGAATTGCTTCGCAGGTTTGTGCAGGTTTCCTCACAATGTTTTCCTTCACCGTAAAGCTCGTGGTAAATTTCAAATTTAATACCGCACCTGTTAACCTGTTAATTTCATGTATTTTGTGTAAAGTAGTGTGTGTAGTATGTGTGTTGCCAGTGATCACATGGATCCGAGACATGGTGCTTTACTTTAGGCCTTATAAATAGGCTCAGTTGCTCAGCAAGCTACGGAGAGAGCTATGCTTGAGGTTTCTCTATGGGATCGAATCAGAAATTAGGAAATACGTAGAAGAACAAGGGTCACCAACATAGCCAGCGAATTAGCTTGTTGAAGTGGCAATGGGCGGGCTATATAGCACGGAGAGTGTATGGCCATTGGGGCCGAAAAGTTCTCAAGTGGAGACCGGGGATCGGCAAGGGCAGCATAGGACATCCACCAACAAGATGGACGTATGACCTGGTAAAAGCTGCGGGTTGCGGGCAGCCCGCTGCCAACCGAAGCAACTGGAGGTCTGTGGGGGAGCCCTATGTCCAACAGTAGACGTCCTACGGCTGAGATGATGATGTAAAGTAGTAAATCAACTTAGATGTTCCTTCAATATTTAAAGAGTTTCCTTGAATTCCCCAGGGTCCACTTATCAAATCCTGACTTTTGTGAGTAGGACAATTGTCAGTATTCCCATTTCAACAGTAAAAAGAGTAAAAACTTTTCAAATTGGTTCATACATATATGACAGTTTCAAGGTAACAAAAAAAAAACAAAATTGATAACCTCCTCCTCCTTTTCCTCGAGTTGCTTAATAATTTTTAGTTCAACCTTAGTTCCATATGCTTACACTTATAATATGGGCCTTTTATAAAGTTTTTTACTTATACAGTGAAATATTTAGTAAACTAGTCATTTGCCCAGGACTTTATGTGCATAGAATTCATTTAACACTCCCGCAGCAGGAACTACATAATTTTCTGGGATAAAACTATCCTATGTCCTTCCCAGGAACTCAAAACTATCCGATACTAAACTTTATCTAAACTAGTTTAGACGTGATGTGGTAACAAACAAACAGACTTACAAATTTTAGCATTTATAATATGTGTCACATATTTTATAAGGAGTTAAGTTAAAGCATTTTGTGATCATAGCAAAGACTAGTGTAGTTTTTACTTATAGGGGCACGGTAAGGCCGGCAAGTAAAGTTATGCTAACCTCACCTTAAGTTTCACCTGTCCCAGAACTTCGGTTGTTCTATTGACTTTCGTGTCATGAACAAAGCACTCGTTGCGACTGCCCGGTGGCATCTGCCCCGTAATCGCATATCGAATTGATTCAATGATCGTTGTTTTTCCACATCCATTTTGTCCGAGTATAAGAGTCAATGGTTTTTCGAAGGATACCCGCTGTTCGTCATTTTCATCTGGTCCAAAACTGCGGATACCTCGAACAGCTAAGGATTTAATTCCTGCCATCTATAACGCGTAATGTAAATTTGTTTCGCGCCAACAAAAGCACTAAGCAGCATTTAGCAAAACGACTGTCTCAGAGTATAAGAACCTAAGCTCGCTCAACTCGATGTCAACTTGACAACGAATTCGTGTTTCGCTTTCGTAGTAGCCCTGCGGGCTACTACGAAAATCGAAGTTCGTGTCGTTGCATCTTCTGCCGTTTTCCAATTGGATAGGCCTTCTGACTTGGTGAGGAACTTTTGTTTGACTGAATTGAAATACACAAAAAATAGGGTACTGCACAAATTTTTATCCAGTCTTGTCTTAAATTATCGTAGTTCGTACCACGTTCGTACGCATAATATGTCCATTGTCCGTTTGTTTATAGTGGTCTATAATTGTCTGTGGTTAAGTAAATTTGATTGATTTGACAGTGATGTGATTTGGGATGGATGCTGCGTCTCGTATTTATTTTTTGTAAATTGTTTTATGAAAATCATAAGTTAAATTCAAGACAGTTGTGCTAAATATTTTCGACATCAACATAAGAAGTGTTCAAATATTAAATATATGTGAGTATTATCTACATTGGCCTCGGGCATATTATTAATTATATTTTGTAGTGCATGCTTGTATTATATTTCATTGTAATCGACCTATATTTTTATCAACCAGTACATTGCTTATTATAGATCTAAGAATGATCATAGTATAATTAAAACAGTATACTAATATCGTGCATTCTTGTTGTCTGCGTCATTATGGAGGCAAAATGATTCATTTACGTACTTGGTTGCTAAACTAAGTACAACTGTTTGTTGCCGCAGCGCAATTTAGATAGATTGTCTGCAAAATAAAAATATGTAGTAGTGCTAAATATACTAGGCTATGAAGCGAGGCGTTTGATAATATGTTGTTATGTGGCTATTCAACCACATTCCATAAAATAATATTTCTTTGTTTACATATCTAACAGTCATTCATCACAACATTAACATTATGTTAATTTGGTTGATGGTTATCATGGTCAGGGTCATGGTCGCAACTCGCAGCAGTGTTTTATAAAAATAACATGTAAATGTAACTGTTGTTGTATGTGTTCCATATACAAGCCACAAGCAAATAGACATGGGTTCAGTATTTATTGATTTCTATCAGTGGGGTAAACTTCTTGAAATGAGGGTAATTTTTTTCCCCATTTAATGTTTGTCAATGATAAAATTTGAACCACAAATTATTAAAACAAAATTGAATGCAAGCAGTGACAGTTTAGACTAAATGTTTTTGTGATATATGGGACCTTGGGGTATTTAATATTGTGTGAGTCACATGAGTCAAAATGTCCAGCAAGAAACTCAACAGTGTAATTTTTTCTAAACAAAATCTGCAATGTTATTTAATGGATGACTTATCATAATTATTTAACACAAGAATTTATTTATTTGAAGCCCTGATGGCCTAGTGGTTTGACCTATCACCTCTCGAGCAGAGGATCGTGGTTTCAAACCCTGGCTCGCTCCTCTGAGTTTTTCAAAATTCATGTGCGGAATTACATTTGAAATTTACCATGAGCTTTATGGTGAAGGAAAACATTGTGAGGAAACCTGCACAAAACTGAGAAGTAATTCAATGGTGTGTGTGAAGTTTCCAATCCGCACTGGGCTTGCGTGGGAAATACGGCCCAAGCCCTCTCGTTCTGAGAGGAGGCCAGTGCCCAGCAGTGGGACCTATAAAGGCTGGAATGGAAGAATGGATTTGAACCAACAAAATTTTTCAGCACAGTAGATGCCCTATTGAAGTAAGGTATCTTGGCTCGGAATTATTTCCCAACATCCCTGTCCATGATATATATCTAATAATTAAAATAAACATTACATATGTCTTCTTGACAATAGATTGGAATTTTAGATCTGTTTGATCAGTATTGTGCGAGAAAGGGGAAGTGGACTGTATAGAAATTTCGAAAGAGCAACGAGGGGAAAGTCGGGATGGTGAAGGAACGTGCCGGAAGCAAAATATGGCGTCCCGCGACAAATTAATAAATAAAATGAAAAAGCACGCGAAATAATAGCTGCTGTAGGAAGCTCTCACCTGAGAACTCCTCGTCTGCTGCAGGGCAGGATCTTAGGGCGTCGGTAACGGGCACCGTTGGCTCGAAGTCTTCAGCTCCTCCGGAATCACTGTTAACTCTTACCTCTGGTGTCGTACTTAGCCTTCAGATCAGCGCAGGGTGCAGGGAGGCTTCAGCAGCAGCACTGAGCTTACGTTAAATTTAAACTACGGTTTGAAGGAAAGCTTGTAAAGTTTGGGCAGCGTAACGGCTGTTACAATTCAAATTCTTAAATAATATGAAAAAATAGAGAATGAATGGCGCTCCAGCTGACGAGTCAGCTGGTTTTGTTATCGAAAAAGTGGAGGGGAGCGGTTATTCGGATGTCGGTAGTTATAAACAATTAAGGTGTGGCCACCGTGAATAAAAATATTAGGATGTAAAGGCTCCTGACATCTGGCAATACTGAACATTTCCGCCACCAAAATACGCTGTATTTTAACTAGGTTAAACGATAAAAAAAAAGTAAATAAAGAGATGGAAAGTAGGATTACTACGAGCGATAGTAGCGATGGAGTTAGGTAGGCAGGGGGCAGTGCTTTACGACTGGTCGTTTATAAAGACCGCAAGCGGTGCGCACGGTCACGACGCGCACTTATGCGTCAGCTCCAGGATGGGTATCTACGATGCGACCTAAAGGCCACTTCATGGGGCTGTTTGTTTCGTTAAGGACAAGGACTAGTGCGCCCTTTCTCGGGCAACCTGCCTATCGTGCCATTTCGTTCGCTGCTGCAGCGTATGCATGTATTCTGGGACCACCTTGCCCAGAAATCTTGATGCATTTTTTCCTGATCGGAAACTAGTTTGCGGCAGTGTCCGCGGCGTGCTACGAAACGTCTTAGTGCGGCGAGGAACGCTTCTGTCGCAAGTTCGGTGGCGAGTTCTGCATGAACGGCCTTAGTAGCTGTGCATACAAAGACGCAAATGTACGCTTTGTACGTTTTATTTCCCCGCCACGACCGAGAGATACGTCGGAAGGTCCGCCGTAGTCGACGGCGGCGCTTAAGAACGGTTTTAATGCGTTAATTCTGTAAGAAGGGAGGTCCCCCATGAAAGGTGCAGACACGCTTGTAGGGCGAACGCGAAAGCATTTAAACATTTCGATACGACTGCCCGGATCGCACGCTTTGGCGAGAGTATCCAGAAATCTAGCGAGCTCTAGGATTTTGAGAAGGCAGGATGATAAGGCGATTGGACGGTGGGAGGAAGGGGAGGGGATCTTTCCCTTGTTTATGTAGAGGGATGATAATTTGTTTTTTCCAAGCCTCTGGAACGAAACCCAGGTCGAGGAAATGGTTTAAAAGGTCTAGAAAGTATTTTTGGTAACCTGGCCAGATTTGGCAAGAAAAGCGTACGGGATACTATCTGGACCAGGAGCCGAGTTCTTGAGGTGGTCTAACGATGCCAAAATCTAACACGAAAACGGTTGGTCGAGATTATTATGAGGGCAATTCAAAGGATAGGGGGAAGGGAGGGGAGTTAACATGGGGGACAGTGGGGGAGACAGGGTGTCTATAAATGCCGTGAGCCAAACTGAGGAGTCGTTACTAGGCGCATCTCGGGCTATGAATGAACCTCTAAAACGTTTTATGGCTTTCCATAGAACAGTTGATGGAGTGCGGGGGAGATACTTTGCAAAGTTTATCCATCCAAATTTCTTTTTTTTTTTGAACAAACGTTTCGCCTGAGCCGCGGTCTTTTTGAATGCGAGAAAGTTATCCAGGGACATGTTTCCACAATACGCTTTCTCGGCCTCGTTCCTTAGGCGAATCATGTCCGTACATTCAGAGTCCCACCAAGGTGGGGAGGACCTAGCCTTATAACGTTTTTTAGGCGGAATATTTTTGTCAGCTGCAACTATGAAGGCCTCGATCAGGTTGTCATGACAAATACAGGCGTTTTCTGGTAAGACAATGGCATCTTGCTGACTGCTGCATCCAAGTCCGCCGCGAACTGGTCCCAATCAGCCTTGGACAGGTGGTACCTATTAGAATTTGGGGAGTACTGGGTTGGGAAAAGGATGTAGGAAGGATATTAAGATTGGAAGGTGATCACTACCGTGGGAATCCTGGAGCACAGACCACGAGAGAAGGGTGCCAAAATGTGGAGAGCACAGGGAAAGATCGACGGCACTAGAGTTCAGGCCTGGTGCCGTTCTGCGCGTCGGAGAACCATCATTGAGTAGGCAGATGTTTTTGTCCTCCATCAGGTCAACGAGATCACAGGCGGCGTCATCGGCGCTTCCCCACATGAGATGATGACAGTTAAAGTCACCTAAAATGAGGAATGGGCCCGGAAGGGCGGAAAATATGTGCTCGAGGTCTGAGATATTAATGGAGAGCGGATCGTAAATATAGATCGAAAGAACGGTAAAGTCCATGATCTTGGCGGCGACTGCATTAATGCCGTAAGGGATAGGGGAAGAGTTATACGATTATACGTGACAGAAGATTTGATGAGAAGGGCGGCTCCTGCGTAGCCATCATCTCTGTCATGTCGGAGGCACGAGAAGCCAGGCACCCGGAACCGGGCTCCCGAAACCAACCAGGTCTCCGATATGGCAAAGACAGTAGGGTCATACGAGGATACCATTTGCAAAATTTCGTGTTTTTTAGGGCGGAGACTGTGACTGTTCCACTGGATGAGATGGAACATTTACAACTTGAGAAATTGTGAAAGTTTGTTGGCGACGTTGGGCGGTAGGGGGAAATCATCCATTTTGCTGAACATATTGATCAGCAAGGATAGAAGGGACGTCCAGCAGGTTATCGTTGGGGGGACTGAAAGGGGGAGGAGGGCTGGGGCCGGAGGGCGGCAGGAAGGGGGGTTGCGGTCTCTAATTGGGCTTCGTGAGCGCACGGTCATATCCTTGTGATAGAGGACGATGGGGGACCTTGGTATGTAGACCGTTTTCCTGTAACTTTGGGATGGACTTTGAGTGTGGGGGAAGTCCTTGTGGGTTTGAGGCATAGGATCAGTTTGGGAATAAGGGGGGCTCTGAGCCGCGTCTGCGTAGGATCTCTTAACAGGGGTTTTTACGTTCAACAAGCCATGAGAGTAAGAGATGTTGTCGTCAGACATTGCTGCTTTGATAGCCTTTGACGAGTGTGTTCTGGACAGGTCTTGTGTGTAGCAAGTGCCTGCCTGAAAGAATTAGACAAAACGCTAAGTCTTCCTGCACAGTACATGTTTTGCCTGTATGCTCTTGGCCACATTTGAAGCATTTTGGTTTGATCGACATTGATCCGCTACGTGTCCGAATTTTACAGCAGCTGTGGCACTGTATTGTGGGCAAAAGATACTTTTCTACTACTACTAAAGCAGAAAATCTGGCTGGCAAAACTTGTCGCTAAAAGTTATCACCACAGTACCTGTAGGGATCCACTAATGCCGTCGGCGTTTGTGTATTTTCGGTTAAGTCAAATGGCTTTAAGGATGCCCCAAAGCAGAAGGAAGCTCCACATCATTGACAAAACATCCAGCGCTAGGATCCGTGGGTACTCCCTGACAATACCATCGCGTGATATTAAATGTTGGGATGGTAGCCTCGAAATCATTTAGATCGAGTAGTGGGTCACGATAAAAAGTATTCAGAGACAATGCGGAGTTATCGCTACACTAAACGGTTTCAGACTACTTTTTTGATATTTATATCGAACTATACTCTGTACACGCGAGTTACATCAGGAGTCCAAAATTGATAGATTAGGGTAGTACAAGGGAGGATCTGATAAAAAAATTGGCCATAAATGGACAAAAATACCTATCGTTTAACGTGTATTTACGTCCATTTTTTTAGGTCGGATGTTCGTAAAGGTGTAAATGTGAGTCGGAAGGAATGGTCCCCAACTTAGTTGGGGCTGGGAATCCATCCAGCACCGTAGCGTGTTGGCCCCAGTAGAGTTATTTCGGCGTCCATCGACACCTCCGATTGGCTGTTGCGACAAGTTCCATCGGTGCGCCGATGGAAACCGGTTCCCTAACAAGATATGACTGGAGTTTTGGGGGATATGCGACATTGCGGGGTTAGCATACGAGTTTTGATAAAACACTTACGAACGACAGATACTGGTAGATCCACGGTTATGCCACCAGGCTATCCCCACTCGTCCAAGGCCGCGCGGTAAATACTGATCTCTAAGTGTATCTCAGAGGACACAAATGCTAGTCGGTTGCAACGCCTCGCTGCGCACTGACGGTCCTACCTACCTACAATATACGTTTCCCGCGTAAACAACTCTCGCACCTATGTACCTACCTAATGTCAAAAAAAAAACAAAATGTCGGACATATTCAGCGGTGCACCAATCAATCAACAAATAAAATTGTCTTTTTAGGGTTCCGGAACCAAAATGGCAAAAACGGAACCCTTATAGTTTCGCCATGTCTGTCTGTCAGTCTGTTTGCCTGTCTGTCTGACCGTCCGCGGCTTTGCTCAGAGACTATCAATGCTAGAAAGCTGTAATTTTGCACGGATATATAGGTAAACTATGCCGACAAAATGGTACAATAAAAAATTCAAAAATTATTTTTATGGTACTTCCCATAGACGTAAGTGATTTTTTTTCTCATCCTACCCTATAGTGTAGGGTATCGTTGGATAAGTCTTTTAAAACCATTAGGGGTTTACGAAGACGATTTTTCGATTCATTTTGTTTGCGAAATATCTAACTTTAAAGTGCAAATTTTCATTAAAATTGAGCGTCCCCCCCCCCTCTAAAATCTAAACCGGTGGGTGGAATAATTAAAAAAAAATCAGGATGGTAGTAAGTATATCAAACTTTCAAGGAAAACTATAACGGCTAAGTTTGCTTTTAGTAGTTTATGAGTAATTAGCAGTCTAAGGTATAAAATATACCTAAACTTGGAAGATTCCGTATAAAATACGAAAAATATTACTTAATTTTTTCGTAATGGCTACGGAACCCTATTTTGGGCGTGTCCGACATGCTCCCGACCGGTTTTTTAAACTGCCGTACGACCTACGACGTACGACGAAGAAAGGTAAATGTTATTGCTATATGTATGTTTATTTATTTTATACGTCTTAGAATTTATATTTTTTGAAGTCTTTTAATAAGGAACTACAAAGTATACCTACGACGATTCGAAACTGTTTCTTACAGTTTTTGTATATGTATTTCACGTGATTTTAATATCCTATTGACTTAAAAGAAGGAGGAAGTTCTCAAGGCGACTGGTTCTTTATCAAAATGTTTTTTTTTTATGCTTTTACCTCACAACTATGCCATTTATCAACAGATTTTGAAATATATTTTTTCGTGTGAAAGCTTCCAAGCTCCCGATGGTCCAGTATAAATTTGGTTCAGATCGGATTGGGATTGTAGTAGGTTTCAAAAAAATAGTATTTTTTTAGTTTTCTTTGTTTGGTGCAAGTCTGGCTTAGATTTTTTAAATAAATATATTTATTGTTCAGTTGAATTCATTATTAGCCTCTCTAAAATACCGTATCTACTAGTTAGTTACTACATAAACTATGACATTGTTCAGTTAATAAAATTCAATCAGTTGTTTGTTTTGTGGAATCACCTTGCCCCCTGAATACCTAAAATACCAAACGAGCAAAGACGCGAGTAAAAGCTAGTGTTTACATAACGGAGGCAACCCTAGCGCACATTTCAATGACGTTGCGTCACCCGCGCCCTGATAGGAGCGGTAGGCATCGATAGCGGTGGGATCGCCCTCCGTCCCTACAAGTGGTGTATCTGTTACGTAGTAACTGTATATAATCTGTGGCCAAACTACAGATAATCTAATCTAAGATTGATCTATTTATACCTGACTTGCGAAGCATGATTCTGTGTTTTTTTCGGCTTTGAAAGCATTCGGAATGCTCGCTATTTGTGCTTAGTTTGTGTACCTCTCTAATCTTGGGAAATAAGCACTACAATGTTGATGTCAATACTAATTCGACGGACATTGTTCTGAAGTAATAATAATATTCATTTTCATCCACAGCATTGTCTAAGGTGTGCGAAAAAGCTAACTCTGTCAAAACGGCTACAGTTGACGCTCCTACATGGATACACAAATACATTATTGGAAAAAATGGCTCTAACATTAAAAAGATTACTCAAGACTTCTCAAAGGTAAATTCATGCCCAAACCCATATATATAGTGCACGAGCTCTTAAAACTTCTTCATGTTTTGTCGACAAACTTGATTATAAAAAATAAAATGTTCTTAGGTTCATGTAGATATGTCACATTCTGAAGACAAGCTGAAAATTGATGGACCCCCCGAAGAAGTGGAACGCGCGCAATTAGAATTAAATGATTTCGTACAGAATTTGATCGCTACCCTCACCTACGTGGAACTCACTGTCGATCCCAAATTCTTTAAACACATTATTGGCAAAAGTGGAGCCAACAGTAAGTGCTGCAAATAATTTTATTAAGAAGTCAATAGGAGTTGAAAAGATATATTGATTCACTTTTTTTTTATTCAGCTAATCATTCCTTTGTTTTATTTTCTAGTTAACAGACTGAAGGATGAGACTGGCGTAGTTATAAATATTATTGAAAACGAAGGCAACAATGTCATTCGTATCGAAGGTAGCCACCAAGGCGTCGCCGATGCTGAAAGAAAATTAAGAGAGATGGTTATGAAATTAGAAAACGAAAGATCGAAAGAGGTGTATGTTGATCATAGGTATATTAAATCTCTCATCGGAGTCAGGGGAGATAAGATTAAAGAAATCCGCGAGAAGTTCGAGCGAGTGCTCATCACATTACCAGACCAGGGGCAGAAAAGAAGCCCTATCAAACTAAGGGGCCCGCAGGAAGACATTGAAAAATGCGAGAAACATCTCCACAAGCTAATCAAGGAGATTGCTGAGTCTTCTTACGTGCAAGAGGTCCCTATCTTCAAGCAATTTCATAAGTTTATCATCGGAAAAGGTGGTGCTAATCTGAGAAAGATTCGTGACGAGACGCAGACCCAGATCGACTTACCGGCAGAGGGTGACGATAGTGATGTCATCACGGTGCGCGGCAAGAGAGAGAACGTCGAAGATGCAGTCAAGAGGATCCAGCAGATCCACAACGAGAAAGCCAATGTAGTTACAGAGGAGGTGACGATCGCGCCTAAATATTACAACTCGCTGATCGGCGCGGGCGGTAAACTCATCCATTCTATTATGGAGGAGTGCGGTGGAGTGCTCATTAAGTTCCCGCCTGCAGATAGCGACAGCGACAAAGTCGTCATCAAGGTTGGTTTATGCACAGTGTTCAATTAAGCTCATTAATTTACTAAACACACTTTTTTAATTTTATGTAATTTAGTAATGTATTTGTGATTGATTTGATCTTAATTACTCGGAACATGTGACAGAAAGTATTTTTAGATCTTATTTTTATACCAAGCCATAAAATAGTCTTTATTATGCGTTCATCCTTTACTAGATGTTTCAATCATTCTGCTAAAATTACAACCTAGTGGATTAGTTCCGGTTAGCAATAGCAAACATTGCATTTTCTTTCTCATACTTAAAAAAAATGAGCTTTTAAACCAGTCGGATCAAACGCCAATATCCGATTACTATCGCAACGGAAGGACCAATCGCAATTTTGATCTAAATAGATTCAGCTGTATATATTATACTGTCTTTCGTTTTAATAAAGAATTAACTCTTTTTTAGGGTTCCGGAGCCAAAATGGCAAAAACGGAACCTTTATAGTTTCGCCATGTCTGTCTGTCTGTCTGTCTGTCCGTCCGTCCGCGGCTTTGCTTAGGGACTATCAATGCTAGATAGCTGTAAATTTGAACGAATATGTATGTAAACTATGCCGACAAAATGGTATAACAAAAATTTCAGAATTTTATTTTTTTACTGTACCTCCCATAGACGTAAAGTGGGGGTGATTTTTTTTCTCATCCAACCTTGTAGTGTGGGGTATCGTTGGAATCATTAGGGGGTTGCTAAAACGATTTTTCGATTCAGTGATTTGTTTGCAAAATATTCAACTTTAGTGCAAATTTTCATTAAAATCGACCGTCCCCCTATCTAAACTGGTGGGAGGAAAATGTGAAAAAATTCAGGATGGTAGTAAGTATATCAAACTTTCAAGGAAAACTATAACGTCTAAGTTTGCTTGAGAATTATTAGTAGTTTAAGAGTAAATAGCAGCCTAAGGTATAAAATACGAAATCCTTAGAAAAATATTACTTATTTTTTTCGTAATGGTTACGGACCCCTATTTTGGGCGTGTCTGACACGCTCTTGGCCGGTTTTTTATCAATATTTGCTGAGACCGTTAAAAATAACTTAAATTGTTTAAAGGTGGCCTGGGACAAGAGTCTGTACTTTGATTCATTAGGAACTAGCACAAGAAATTGCACTAATATTATAAATGTGAAAGTTACCGAAAAAATTGCATAGTTTCCGCGGGATAGCGATAACCGAATTCTAATTCGGACTGAGTCGCGGGTAACGACTAGTGTATAGATAATATCATAGACGCTATTCGCTCGCTTCTCTTGTTATGTAATTAGTATGTAACTGTAGAGATACGAGATTAAGGGGCTGTTTCACCACCCATTGATTAGTGTTAACTGACGGTTAAATGTGATGCCGTCTCCGTCTATTCGAACAAAACAAATAGAGACGGCATCACATTTAACCGTTAGTTAACACTAATCAATGGATGGTGAAACAGCCCCTTAATAAACTTATTCTTATTGACTATTGGTTATCTCGCCCAGGGTCCAGTGGAAGACGTGGAGAAAGCCAAAGCGCAGCTGCTAGCGCATGCTTCCGAGCGCGAGCTCACGTCCCACACGGCCACGGTGCGCGCACGCGCGGAACACCACAAGTTCCTCATCGGCAAAAGCGGCGCTAACATCAAGAAGATTCGCGAACACACCGGCGCTAGGATCATCTTCCCTACCGATAAAGACGAGGATAAGGAGGCCATCTTTATAATCGGTTAGTTTTTTCTGTAGCCTGCAGCCGCTTAACAATTTTTATGATCCAACTTCCAGGTATTCGAGTTCTTAGAATTTTTCATACATCTTGAATGTCTAGACTAGACGATACCTATACAAGAAATTCTATAAATATTACCATACCATTTTGGGGGCTTTTAGTATTTTCATTCATAAATAATAATAATATAAGAAAAGCTTTGGCTGCATTATTTAAGCTAAACCTTACATACAGTACAATGTACTCTTAGGGGCTGTTTCACCATCCATTGATTAGTGTTAACTGATGGTTAAATGTGATGCCGTCTCCGTCTATTCGAACAAAACAAATAGAGACGGCATCACATTTAACCGTCAGTTAACACTAATCAATGGATGGTGAAACAGCCCCTTAAAGTGTCAAGTTGTGCCTACTCTGTTTTATGAAAGCTTTCTATAACATTTGAATATTTATACAAGTCTTATGCATAATATTATTTTTATTATTATAATCAAATAATTTTTGCTCAGGGCGTGAAGAGCAAGTGGAGGCGGCACGGAAACAGCTGGAAGCTGCTGTGGCGGATATTAGCAACGTGTCGGAAAGTGAAATGGCAGTTGCGCCGCGACATCATAGACACTTCGTAGCTCGCCGCGGAGAGGTTTGACATTGGGAGACTTCATTATATCTTCAATTCATATTTTAACACTGAACATTTTATTTAAATTTTGTCATGATCGGTAGAGATCACATCATTATAAGATGTTTAGATAGAACCTTCTTCAAATTTAGAATGAGTATTTTTTTACTAAACATGCATGCTTCCGCTTCGCTTATTATGGCGTGGTCATGCGCAAGCCTACTTAACTACTACCTAAAAGTACATCTGAAATCACCCGAAATATTTAAAACTTCTTCAAACTATGTAATATGTAGCTCAACTGCGAGAAATAAGACTGTCATAGCACAAGTGTAAGCAGCTGAGCAAATGGTAGCTCTTAAAATAAAAATACAAGGCTTTATATCCCATCTTTTGTTTTTCTATTTTGTACTTTAAATCATAACTTTTGGTGCAGGTGTTACGTCGCATTGCGGACGACTGTGGTGGCGTGCAGATATCGTTCCCGCGACAAGGCGTCAATAGCGACCGCGTCGTTCTGAAGGGACCCAAGGAGTGTATCGAAGCCGCTAAAACGCGCATACTCGAAATCATCGAGGATTTGGAAGCCAAGGTAAAAAAAAAACTAATAAGTTGTAACTTTAAGCCTATCAAAATAAAGATAAAATAAATTAACTATCGTGGAGATCATTTAGCTACTTCAAGTTATTATAGACTAGCTTTTGCCCGCGACTTCGTCCGCGTGGAATAGTAACTTTGGGAAGTATTTAATTTATTTAGGATACCTATTCTGCCAATAATAGCACATAGAAACTGCTACGGTTTACTGAAAATAACCTATTTTAATACATTACAATAAATATAAACTTTTTTTTTGTTCTTCCATTATTTGGTAAAACATACATATTTTGCGGGTAGCCACATTTTAGCAATACGACGTGTATTCTACCCTGCCAACACAAAAGGACAAATTCTTCATAGTGAACTCTTGACACCTTACGTCCGTTATTGTAAGTTAGGAGGGTAGGATTATAATTAAGATAGCATTTTTATTAAGCATAGCTACACACACATATTTTCGATAAATAGGTATAGATATTGTAAATTTGTTTGGAATTCCTGACGAACTTTCATCCCCACATTTTCAAGTCGAAATTTGAAAGGCGCCGGAACAAATGTTTTTTAGGTTTCCGTACTTCAAAAGGAAAAAATGGAACCCTTATAGGATCACTTTGCTGTCAGTCCGTCCGTCTGTCTGCCAAGACCCTTTATCTCATAAACGCGCGGATAGTATCATACAATACAAATATTCTTTATTGCACACTATAAATCAGCATCGGCATTTGAAACTAAAACCCTAAACTCAGGTTAAAAGTCCTGAAAGCCGTGATAAAATCAAACTTCTAAGTCAAGGCATAGCAAGGCAAGGCAGTTCCATATAAACTTTCATCCCCTATTTTATCCTCTCGCGAGTTAAATTTTCAAAGACGCTTGAACAAATATCTATTTATTTCTAATAAGTGCCCAAATGCCAAGTTTCATAAAGAACCATCGATTTATCTTCAACAATGAGGATTTTCCATATAATCTTTCATCCCCTATTTCACCCCCTCACAGGAAGACTTTTAAAAAACGTGCGAATAAATATCTATTTATCTCTTATCACGTGCCCAAATGCCAAGTTTCATAAAGAAACATCGATTTATCTTCGAAAATAACGATCTGCCATATAAACTTTCATCCCCTACTTCACCCCTTCACAGGAAGAATTTAAAAAAACGCGCGAACAAATATCTATTTATCTCTTATTACGTACTGAAATGGCAATTTTAATAAAGATGACGACCGAAATAAACTTTGATCCCTATTTTTCACCCCTCACAGGAGGACTTAAAAACGCACGAATAAATATCTATTTATCTCTTATCACGTGCCCAAATGCCAAGTTTCACAAAGAACCATCGATTTATCTTCGAAAATAACGATCTTCCATATATAAACTTTCATCCCCTATTTCACCCCCTCACAGGAAGAATTTTAAGAGACGCGCGAACAATTATCTATTTATCTCTTATCACGTGCCGAAATGGCAAGTTTAATAGAAGATTCTTCGAACGATCTATGATCATCTATCTTCGATAATGACGACCTTCCATATAAACTTTCATCCCCTATTTCATCCCAACAAATATCGACTTTGTTCTTATTAAGTGCCTAAATACCAAGTTTCATGGTTTTATCATAGACAGCGACGAACTTCCACCTTATAAACTTTCATTCCCTATTTCAACCCCTTAAAGCCTCTTTTTCGCAATAAAAGATAGCCTATGTTCTTTCCCAGGGTCTATTCTATCTCTGTACCAAATTTCATCAAAATCGGTTCAGCGATTTAGGTGTGAAAGCGTAACATACAGACAGACAGACAGAGTTACTTTCGCATTTATAATATTAGTATGGATAGTATGGATTACACGTTAGTATACATACGTTGCAGGCGGGCGAGAAATATTGGCAGAGTTGAAGCTTAAAGAAGAAGATGGCTAGCTACAGACTGCACAGCAGGCTTGTGTTATTCGTATCTTAGTGTCAAGATACCACAGATTGTATAAAGTCTAAGAGCTGCGATAATTTATTACCATCAGACTAGCATCATTTTTAGGGTTCCGGAGCCAAAATGGCAAAAACGGAACCTTTATAGTTACGCCATGTCTGTCTGTCCGTCCGCGGATTTGCTCAGGGACTATCAATGCTAGAAAGCTGTAATTTTGCACGGATATATATGTAAACTATGCCGACAAAACGGTACAATAAAAATTAAAAAAAAAATTTTTAGGGTCCCATAGACGTAATGTGGGTCATCCAACCCTATGGTGTGGGGCCCTATTTTGGGCGTGTCCGACACGCTCTTGGCTGGTTTGAAATGTAAACTGCGTCAACCAACAGCGCGAGTCTTTAGGTCATTTACATATCGCACCTTTGCGACAAATCGGGGCTATCTCCAAAGTTGCGTAATAGATGCAACAGTTTTGTCGCAAAGAAGCCATATATATAAAGAAGCAATATGAAAGAGGCGGCCGTTTGAAATTGTTCGTTTTTTTCGATCGAAAGTTTGCATATGCTAACAATGATTTGGTAATAATGTCAAAAGGTCGCTTTTCCGTTTGGATAGGAAGGTTCCCGCATGCGACCATAGATGGCGCTAGTAGACATGAACTAAAGAAAAATAAACGTCGTTCGTTAGTGCCGATTTTTAAAGAATATCACCTAGAAACGAAACATGATTCTTCTTTGTTTAAATTTTATCCGTCTTTAAATCCAAGCTATTATTTTTTCCCAGGTGACAATCGAATGCATAATCCCGCAACGGCACCACCGCACCGTGATGGGCGCGCGTGGCTCCAAAGTGAAAGACATCACGGCGGAATGCGACGTCCAAATCAAGTTCCCGGAACGCGACACGGCTGAGGCGGCCGACATTCCCGTACGCAACGGAGACGAGGAGGCGGGCGCTAATGATGTCATCCGCATCACCGGGAGACCGGAGAACTGCGAGGCGGCCAAGAAGGCTCTACTCGAGCAGGTAAATATCACCACTATAAACCACAAGTTGTGATGTTGGGCGTTCAAAGAGACAACTGTTTAGGTTGAAAGCTGGGTTTATTCTGAATGTAAGCGAGGATACAAATGATTATTATATACTTAACTACTAGGATACATAGGTAAGAGCGAAAGTATGGTGTAGCACACTACAACGTTCCCAATCCGCAGTGGGCCCGCGTGGGAATTACGTACAAGCCCTCTCATACTGATTTGAGGCCTGAACACACCAATGGGACGTATATAGGCTGGGATGATGATGATGATGATAATAAATCCCAGCGACGGTTTTATGCGGTCCCTAATGACGTTTTTGCATTACTATTGACGTGCCCTTTGGGATTAGGAGAAAGTCGTTTAGTTTGCCACTTAGTAAAATTTTAATTTGGACGCTAGCCGGTGGCATACGGATAGGCACGGATCCCTGACGAAGTCAAAATCCCTCCTGGCGCTCAACTGTAGTGATAAGTAGCTAGTAATAAGTTAGTTGTGTAAGTTGTAATCTAATCGATCCTTTAGTTCTATAAGCTAAGTTAACTTTAAGTTCCAGTCACTTATTATACTGATAGTGCTTAAATTTAAAATTAATCAAGTCTTAATATAGTGTATTAGTGTTCATAGTTGTATTTCTTTTATTTCTTACTTGGCAACCCATAACAAAATGGTTTTGGTGACCAGATGGCCTAGTGGTTAGAGAACCTGACTACGAAGCTTGAGGTCCTGGGTTCGATTCCCGTGTCGGAGCAGATATTTGTATGAAAAATACGAATATTTCGTCGGGTGACATGCAAAAGTCAGTAACAAATACCTACTTACAACAAAGCTCGTATCTCAGTATGAAATTACTAACTAGATACGACTTTTTGAAGAGCAGTGACAGAAATTTTAGTGAGTTTTGCTTGTCAGCCGGCGATTTGTTCTCGGGTCTTGGGTGTTGAATATGTATTTAAGTATGTATCTATATCTATATAATTATATGTATCCATTGCTTAGTACCCACAACACAAGCTTAGCTAAGCTTACTTTGGGACTAGGTCAGGTGGTGTGAATTGTCCCGTGATATTTATTTATTTATTATTATTTATGACGCAACAATGATTTCAATTTGTCTGTACATGTAAATGGTTCATCCATAACCATGAGTTGTTATTTACGTAAATGACGACCCTCAACCTTTTCAGTTAGAGGCATTGTTTAGTAAATTTGAACAGTACAAACAATGAGGTATGTTCCATTCATGACGTAATATTGAATACGTTATTTGGTTATTTTTTATACGTTTTATAAATTAAAACTTCACAATACCTGTTATCGAATAGAGAAATAATTTTTAAGCTACCTTTACAAATAACAAAGTTATGAAGGTTTTCAATTCAAGATTAGACAAATAAGACATACTTGCATGTGACGCACCAAAGTTGATTTTCTAATTATCTCCAAAAAGTAACAAACTTTTAAATATTTTTCATCACACTTGCTCGTAAACAGTGTCATAACATGCAGACTACCTTGGTTGCAACCCCCCAAATAAACCCTCGACCTTAATGTGCTTCTCATGAAACCCATGGTCGGTAAATGAGTCTTTGCGCGTACTAATTTTCATGCCATGAAGCTCAAGGTCGGTAAATGAGTTTTCATCACACTTGCTCGTAAACAGTGTCGTAACATGCAGGCTACCTTGGTTGCAACCCCCAAATAAAACCCTCGACCTTAATGTGCTTCTCATGAAACCCATGGTCGGTAAATGAGTCTTTGCGCGTACTAATTCTCATGCCATGAAGCCCAAGGTCGGTAAATGAGTTTTCATCACACTTGCTCGTAAACAGTGTCGTAACATGCAGGCTACCTTGGTTGCAACCCCCCAAATAAAACCCTCTACCTTAATGTGCTTGTCATGAAACCCGTGGTCGGTAAATGAGTCATTGCCCGTACTGATTTTCATGTCATGAAGCCCGAGGTCGGTAGGTGTGCTGCTGCTCCGTGCGGCGGGCGGTATCGGCAATTTAAAAAAGAATATTAGTTTTTCTTTTACAAATATACAATTTTACTCGCAAATGTGATGAAAAACATTGTATGTCGCACGGGCGGTACTAGAATTACGAACATCGACTCATTAAAGCCTTCGGTCTTCGACTTCGGGCTTCTAATACTCTCTCGTTCGTAATTCCTTATTTACCGCCTTTAAGACACAATCTAGATAAGTGCTCTTAAAGTGGGTGATCGACGTACGAGCCGTTATACCGCGGTTTTACAACGACGGTATTACTCGCGACTCGTTGGTACTGATCGACTAGCGAGCAAAACAGTCGTGTGACCGCGGTTGAGCCATATGTCGTGTTCAAAGTATGAAGTATTGATTGCACATATAAGTACTGAGTTCCCTAATAAAATAAAAATCGGTTATTATTACTATGTATAGATATAAAGATCTTCTCTATGCCATACCATAGTTCAATGTAGGTAAGTACTTACTTTGAGTCTGATCGTCGAGAAATTAAAGCTCCTTATAATACCATAACTTTGGCTGATACACAACTTCACTTCCGGACCCGGTTCTCAAGCTTGCAGTAACTTTGTTACTTTCTTTTCTTTCGCCGAAAACTGTCAAAACTGCCGGCTCGGCTCGCCGGCCGTGATCGACACGCGGTTTTACACGGCGAGCCGAGTAAAAAATTAAACATACTTGACGAGCCACGAGCCCGGCTCGTCGGTATATAAAACCACGGTTTTGTATTGATACACCGGCAAGCTTTACCGACGAGCCGCAAAACCGCGGTTTTACTCGCCCGTCGATCGGGGCCTTAAAGACGTGTACTATCTGCTGTAAAAATATTGGTACCTAATTTGTTAGCACCTTATATAAGACATGGCAAATTCAGAAGTTGTCAAATACTTATAATTAATTATTTATTTATTAATATAAGAATAAATACAATTAATCCTTTATCGCATCGGTAAACCGCATCACGGTTTGTATCGATGCTGCATTCCGCAATAGTTATAAATAACAATATTGATGCTTACTCTAATTTACATATTGTTCTAACACATGCCTACAATTTCGCAACAACCCACAATTCAGACACAAAAACTCCGTACCTAAAATACACCGCACACCATCGGACGGGCCGGCTAGCCGCTGGTATAGTAACATGCTATGTACTTCATCTGGACAGAGAAGAGTATGAGCAGAGGCGGCCCAAGGCGTGGGCCACGGCCTCGCGGTCTAAGGAACCTCGCACCTCAAATGGTTCTTGTTTTTTTGAACATTTGAAAATCCGTCATCTAATGTGTGGTGGCCATCATAAGGGCCTCGCAAAAATTATATTTCCCGCGCCGAATTAAGGCCCTACGCCGCCACTGAGTATAAGCAAAATGTACTGTAATTAAATGGATTTTTGAATTTATTTTATCAAAGCTCTTAATTATACAAAGATAAATAATTAATTCATTTAGACTTAGAGAAATATCGTGCTAGTTTTTTTACAATGCATGCAGAGCCACGCGGCTATGGGTTTATAAGTGATCAGACTGATCAGTCATCGTCGGCAATGTTCTAGCGCATTTGGTACGAATCGTCGTATTTTTTTATGAGATGTCAAATTTTTTTGAAAGAACATCGAATAGTATTTGGGCCCCACTCAGCACAGTGTCATTTACCCTTTTCTCGTGACGTCTAAGCGAGACCTCACGCAACGTGATCTATTCCCATTAATCACAAACACTTGTGTTTGTTCAGGTGCCGATCACCATCGAGGTGGAAGTGCCGAACGAGCTCCACCGCCTGCTCGCCGGCCAGAAGCGAAGAGAACTCATGCAGACGTACGACGTGCATCTACTTTTGCCGCCCAACGAGGAACAGACCGATATCGTCAAGGTTAGACGACAGGACTTCAGTCCCCAGGCACATCTGCTTGGGAATTACTCTGCTGTGATTTGAAAGTTCAACCTAATTGTTTTAGTAATAAGTTACAATATTCATTGTAATTATTGAAAATACTACTAGCTTTAAAAATATCCTTTGAGAGGTATGTATTCGATAGCTGTTTTTGATCTGTGGTAGTATGCTCCAATAAATGGGGCCTTATTAAGGGTTAATGGCTTCTTTGTTTACACTTTATAAATTGGATTGAAATAACGTATAGTAGGTATGGCATGAAAATGTATTTGAATTTGTTTAAAACAAGAAACTTTTTATACAGGTAACTGGAACGCCCACAAATGTCGAAAAAGCGAAACATGCGCTTGTTGACAAAATAGTTGAAATGGAGAAAGAGAAAGAAGATAGAGCCTTAAGGTAAGAAAATTATAAATATTTATCCAAAACTCACAAACTACATGTATAAACATACAAATAGGTATGATTGGTTTTTTGGAATCTTTTTGTATCGAGAGACGTCAACACTCTTTCGGAACTAACCGCTCACCCAGACAAGAGATGTCGCTACTATATAAGCAATCAAATTATTATTGTTTTTTTGGATTCCAAAACAAGATCTAAACATAGATGTCGCTAGTGCTGCTGCTTAAGTAGCGTAGTAGAAAAAAGCAACCTGAGATATGTGTGCATAGGAGAAATTTGTCTAGACTCCTGTCAGCGGTGGTGTAGGGGTTATAGCACGCAGCACGGAATGCTGAGAATCTGGGTTCGATTCTCAGCGCTGGTCTCTTTTTCTGGTTTTTCTGTGCATTCATGTCTCACTTTCTATTTTCGATATATAAATAGGTACTCATTGTTCTTGAAAAAGTAGCTTCCAGTAAACAACATTGTCATCACTGGTTTCATACATATTGATTAGTTGCTAACAAGTCAAATATCCACAATCCACATATTTATAATTGACATTATTTTTTATTTCCTTCGTTTAAATACTTTAGCTTCCGATTGAAAGTCTGAAACTAAAGTAGATATTTTTCCTTCCGAACAAAGACAAGGAAAGATTCATGATAAAAAGGGCACGGAAGTGTAGCGCTGACTGCTAAATTCTGCGCATGTGACAGTCGCGCACGCTCATCAGATCTTACGCTTGCCACGTGCACCCTGCCCCCACAATACCTTATTTTATACTTTAACGGGTGACGTTCACCGCTATACTTCCGTATCGTGGGCTGTACGAAGGTTGTCGCTCGCCACATGACCGACCTTGTGTATTAGTTGTATTACCAACTCAAAACAGTGACAATTCTGTAGGATGATGAAACAATTCCATTATAATAATTCTAACTCATTGTAACGAAGCTAAGTTAGAGAAGATCAAACTAATTTACTCTGCTGCTGCTTACTATCGTAAGTCTTTTTTTGCCTGACTATGGTCTTATTTTTTTTTTCTACGTTTTTCCACGCGAGAAAACTTGTGTTATTTTAAAAAAAAATCTTACACAGGTCATTTGAGTTGAAATTCAAAGTGGACCCAGAATATCATCCTCTTGTGATCGGCAAAGGCGGTGGGGTCATCACAAAGATCCGTACCGACTACGGAGTACAGATCAACCTGCCAAAGCGAGGCGAGCCCGAGGATGACGTCATCACCATCCAGGGATACGAGGACAAGGCGCAGCAGGCTAAGGACGCCATTCTAGCCATAGTTCACCAGTTGGTAAGTAAAACAAATGCCAACAAATCAGGTTTTAAGAATCTAACCAACTTGAAAATAATATGGCGGCCGATAGACCGTGTTTGATCCCCGCTCGGTCGGGGCAGATATCGTATACACAATCCTCGAGTCTTGGGTATTTAATATTTACATATTTATCTTTATAAGTTGCCTAGTACCCATAATACAAGCTTTGCTTAATTTGGAACTAGGTCAATTGATGTAAATTGTCCTATGATATTTATATTCACGCAAAATGCAAATTAAAAAATGGTAACAACCTAAAAGTAAAGATACACAACACTAAATGATTAAATAGAACAAATGAAAAATTACAATGAAAATGAAAAATGAGAAAGTTTATTTGGGTATTTTACGTGGTATACAGACGAGGTGGAGCCTCCTATTAAGCAAAAGTATGCATGTAACAAATAATAATAATATTTACTACTCAACGAATAATAACATTAACAGAAATGCGCTGCCGACACGAATGTGGTCACGCGAGTTTCGTTAAAACAGGTCATACGAAATTATGGGACACAGTGAGTGACGTCCGCGTTTGTTATATTACTGTCAGTGTTTAGGTATAAATTATACCGTATAATTGACATTGTTCATATTTTACCAATGTAAAATATGAACAAATAGGGTTCTTGAACAATTTTGTCCTATTCTGATCCAAAAATACTTACAGAGTTACGAATATATAGGCAAAAATATGTTTGACCTTGGTTTGGCCTTCGTATTTTCATTTAAGGGATTCTCAAAACAATATCCGATTGAATGTGACACGGACAGTTAGCATCTATTGACATTCACAACCAGTGCCCTATTTCACGAAGCCTACGAGTTACAATTTACAAGCGGTAGTCTTTGTTTAGCAGTATGCATTGAAAAGAGACTACCGCTTGTAAATTGTAACTTGTAGCTTCGTGAAAAGGGTCACAGGTCGTTTTTATTTTAATATTCTTTTACTTGGCCTTTCACTTGATTTCAGCCGCCATGTGTAATTTACGAGACATCGTATCTGATATTTAAAAAAAAATTGAACTAATGTGCCATTTTATGCCAAGGTATTTAAATTAGTATCTAGAAATTATCTATATTTTAAGAAAATAAGGTATAAAAGAGTAGTAATAAGAGTGATAAATGCCTCGCCGTCGAGGGTAAAATGGAGTTTAAGAACACATTGTGCACTCCGCTTTTCACTTCGTATGGGAGGATGTTTTACAGAAAAATCGAAAATAATTCACGTATTTCTAAAACAATATTATTACTATTGCATATTAATATTGTATGAAACGGCTAACGTAAAAAAAGGCGCATTTTATAATTGCTACTTCTTTGTTATATTCTAATAATAAGATTGTTTTTTTTTTTTGGAATCTTCTTTTTTTTTTTATTTCAATTCCAAATTTTTTGTTACTTTTTCGGTAATCCCGTAAAATCCATATCGCAAATACAAACTGAAATACAGATGCATAGAAAAACCAGAAAAATAAACCAGCGCTGGGAATCGAACCCAGGTCCTCGGCAGTCCGTGCCACGTGCTATACCGCTACACCACCGCTGGACAGTGATACAGACACGAATTTCTCCTATGCACCACATATCTCAGCCTGTTTGTTTTCTTATTTATTTCGATTCCCAGCGCTGGTCTTATTTTTCTGGTTTTTATATGCATCTGAATTTCAGTTTGTATTTTCGATATTCTAATAATAGCTTTTAAACCAGAATACGTATCTTTTTCTTAATTTCTTTCCGTCGATACCTTAAAAAAATCCAAATCCCACAAATTCCTAAAAATGTGGGATCGTGTGAAGGAAACAAACATTTCGAATTAAAGTAAGAAAAAGTTTATTGAAAATTAAATTTGGAAAACGTTATAAATAAAGATAAACAAAAACACAACTAGCACATTGGCTCATCCGATCGTAACTCCAATCACATCTTTTTCACTCACTCGCTCATCTCATTCACTCCGCAGTAGTCTTCAGTCATTCAGTCGCTCGTTTACATTAAATAATTCGTACAAAAATCCTTTACATTCGGCCATCCTACACACATGATTGTCCCCAGGCATCCTCTAAACAAAACATCTTACACATCTAAACATCTTAACCTAAGTACACCTTAATCATATAAAAACATGTCCGCTGATAGCCATTGTTATAATAACACAGCATCTTATGCTATAAAATAGTTTAACAAACTTGGTAGGTACAACCTTTATCTTTATTTAAAACAAAATAAAACCATCTTAGAAAAACCAATAACCTATAGCTTTTACTGACCGTGATTGAGTTATCTGTTACTTACATACAGGGTGTTCCAGAAACCGAAGATGATCCGTGAACAGCTGTTAGGATGGCCATACCAAGCCATTTTTACTAAACCTAAAATTATTTATTTAGAGATGTAATCAGCGGCCCTATCAACTGTGACCGGATTATCGACACATATTGTACGGACAAACTGGGCCGGTCGGTTTGTGTTGTGATAGAGCCTGGCCAAGCTAACTCTGCAGATAATAATATGGTACTAACGCAAATGTAACCCATATTATGTACGTGACTTGACGTTAAAATACAGTGTTGCCGAATTATTCCGTTGCAGACTTAGTTTGGCCAGGCTCTAACAACATCCACATTAAAATCTCCTCAGGACAACCAGTACCGCGAGGAGGTGGACATTGACCCGCGCATCCACCGCCGGCTAATCGGTCTACGCGGCAAGAACATCCGCAAGATAATGGACGAGTACAAAGTGGACATCCGGTTCCCCAAGCAGGGCGACGACAGCATCGTCGTCATCACCGGGGACGAAGACAACGTGCTTGACGCGAAGGACCATCTGTTAAACGTCGCCGAGGAATACGTAAGTCATCGACGGGGATCGGGAAAACATCGCTCTTTGCACTAGAGTGCATAACGACGACAATTTAGGATTCATTCGTTCACAGATTTCTTTGCTGCGTATTATACTGCTGTATACTAGTACAATTCGTACAGTGGAGGTGTATGTGTACACGACCATCTTGTTTTGTCACCGAACGCGACGAGCGGTTACCCCAGTTGTTAAGATAATCTCACAACTATGGTTGAGGTCCCGTTTTCGATCCCCGGTGGGGGCAGATATTTGTTTGCAAAATACGAATGTTTGTTCTCGAGTCTTGGATACTTAAAATGTATTTAAGTATGTATCTATCTTGGGTGTCAAAGTGTCCCATGATATTTATTTACTTACAAACAAAGCATTAACGGCCACTCCTTCCACTAGTTGCAAGACGTCGCCGACCGCTACACGCGGCCTCAAGCGCCGTCCCTCGGCGACTTCGGCGAAGTGTTGGCGGCCGAGCCGGCCGCGCCGCCCGCGGCTACCGCCGCCTCCGCCTCCGCCGCTGCGCCCGCCGCCGGCTTTGTTGTCAAGGTATTGTATCTATTTATTACCAAATAGACAAACCAATATTAGCTTCCTTTGGCAAACACCGGACATCCGTTCCGCTTTACATTTCCATTACGATTGGGAAACAAAATGTGATAAACTAGAAAAGAATAGAACGCAGGTTACCTAGCAGCTTCAACTTGCAAATATAACAGTAAAAAGTAATAATTAAGTTTTTAGGTCATAAATTCACTTGTATATTTTCTTTTCTAGCAAAGTGGTTGTTATATTCCACGTTATATTTATAGCCCTATCAAGGCGTGTATATATATATACGCCTTTATGAAACTACACATGATGTTTTTCATAGAACTAGGCAAGGTCGCGCGATTTACGCGCGCGTATACTAGCACCTTTCGACTCGTGCTATCGTGACGTGACAAGATCTTGTTGTATGAGAATTTGGTCTCATTCAAATTTGTACAAAAAATACCACCCCTAAAGCAGATTCTTCAAAAACTTTTTTTTTATTACATATTTACTTCATTCACCTTCGTAAGTACTAATTAAAGTGTGACGTTCATAGGGCGGTCCGTGGGAGCAGCGCGCGCCGGACACGGCGTCAACACACGAATTCCCGACCATGCCGGGCGCGCCGCGCGCCGCACCGGCTCCGCAGGCATCGCCCGCCGCCTGGGGCCCGCGCCGCTAAGCCTCCCCCCACCACCCACCAGCCGCCGCTGTACTCTACACTTATACATCCTGCCCTTATAATCCACGGTCCAGGATCAGAGTACGGAGCCTTCGGGAACCATACCAACGGCTTAAACAGTTATATAAGTTACTTTCCTTTACACAAGTAACTCGGCTAGCGGTACTCGACTCACCGTTATGACCTCCTTATAAATATTACATTTGTTTCAAGTAGGCTCTCGTCTTGGTTACATTGATGCCATAGGAAGCAGAAATTTTTTGTTCTAAAAAGATTTACTCTAAAAAGGAGTGTAACTAATATAATTTTAAGCTGTTCTGTATACATAAAATGATGTATTATTTTTATTTGTTCATATTATGAATATTAAATATAGAACGGTTATTATGAAATCATGTTTCGTTGGCTCCTTCGAGAGTCGATTATGGATTCAAGTAGATGTAACTGTCATTATATAGGTGACTCCTATTTTTACGCGTCCAGTGAGATTGATGCATTTTCCGATAACTTATTATCGATCCTAATTCTGGCAACGAAATTGGCTGATCGGTTATTTATTTTAACGTATTTGTACGCATGCTATTAATTTTAACGAATTACATACCATATAATGTTATAATTCTATGAAGAATGCCATTTGACTAAGTTGTTGATACCTGTAATCTTTGATATTGAAGATGCCGTAATTTTAGAGAATCCTCTGAACCATCGTGAACGTATACACATCTGACTTATTTCATATGTTGGTTAATTTTAAGTATTAAAAAACTTATGAAATGAAAAATTATCATCTAACTAAATTATGTAATGTTATACAATAATATACTTAGGCAATTTTTTCATTATTCCAATCTACCTAGATCACACAACACCATTCTGCTTTGTTCTGGAGGATCTTATTATTTGTTTTCTGCATCTCTAGATGTGCGCATAATTTTAATGTTTCTGTGTACTTATTGGTTAAATTTATAATGAAGTGTCTATTTTTTCATAATAATTTTCATATCTTATTTTTTCTATACTATGTTTTGTAAGTGTTGCCTATAACAATAAATGAATCAGTAATATAATAAGTCAAGAATGAATATTTTTACAAAGTAATTTGTACATAGCAAATTGTGTTTGAAATATATTAATAAAATCTTTTACAAGAATAAAATTGGTCTTTTATTTTTCTGTCTGCCTGTCACTAAGTTTGTGATCTTATCTGGGGCTGTGATGAGTATTTATTCGCACCCTTTCCACGTTGTGAAAGGCTGCTCGACCGAGTGACACGATCACTGGCTCCCTGGCCTGGGTCTGGCTGGCTGTGGGGTGGCTCGTTAACAAATTGATTACTTCTGGGTTGCCTAAATTTTCACCACTCTCCTTTCCTTTGTTAGTTTTTTTATTGCTCTGAGTTACGTGCAAAAAAATGTTCACACGCCACGCCACTGCTACTTAGTCTGTGGTTTTTAACCCTATGCCATGGTATAGTTTGGCTAATGAAAGCTGAACCCAGCTATTAATTGAGTGGCAACATTATTCAAATGTAATGGGTAAACAGACCAAAGAGTATAAGAAAACAGACTGTTGAGCTTGTACTATTATCTATTCTGTGACTTGTTGAGTTTAGTACCTTCGTGTGTTAAAACAGTTTTTTGGAAATTTTCTGCTGAAATGGGCGAAACAATCACAAGTGGTGTGCCACAGATAATTTTAACCATGATAAGCAAATTCAAACAAAAACAAGCAGAGAGGGAAGCCTTGTTCAAACAGAAAAAGGAGTGTTCGGATGCGGTAACCGACTTTCTAGGTTATTTATTAGGCATGGCAAAATATTTTGATACTATTATCCCTTTCAGAACTGGTCAATGCAATTATTATTGTGGTTCCTAAGATTCACTTTTTCTCAAAAATATTCGTATTAGGGCCAATCAACTATTTTACCGACACTTTGGGCTTCTCCTGCGTTACCAAAAAAACGTACTTCCAACAAGATATTTCACGGTTTAATAGGTTGAACTTGCGTAGGATGGCATGTATTCGTGTACACCATCAATTAAATTACAGAAAAAACATGTTTATTTATAAAAATCTCCAATTGTTTGAAAAATGTCGCGGACAGATTAGTATGGGTAAAAAAGTTGATTGGCCCATTAACCTTTTTATGTTCAACATATCGTTTTAAATAATTACTTGTTTTCCAATAGGCATGCGATAGACAGAGAAGCATAAAGCAGGCATGAATCTTATGCCTAATCGTCACTTTCGTACGGTAGAGAAGCTTCTGTACTCGTACTATTACTTATTCTATGGTGATACCATCTTTTGAATTTGCCGCGGTTTTGCAGGTTCATTTTTCATTAGCCAGACTCTAACAGTTATGTTTTGTTATCATTCACTTCAACTCTCGTGGCAGGTTAAGGTAGCTAAATATAAAAAATAAAAAGATAGAAACAGTAACAGTGTCGTGTCATTCAAGCGAAATGTAACAAGTGGAATTTAGTTTGATACAAGATAGAATAGAACAAAAATATATTTCACACAAATTTTAGGTAGGACATTAAAAATTTGGAGCAACCAATAACCACTATAATAGCCACGATAGTTCGTTTTTTTTTGCCGCGTTTTTTCGTTTTGATCTGCGGCACTGTAGCCTCCTTGTCATTTTAGTTTCAAAGACTACATTTAGTTTGATCTGTCCTGTCAAGTCAAATCAACATAATAATAATAATATAATGTTGATCCTATTGAGAGAAAATCGAAAATGATCGCATTTATTATTAACGAATAAATATTCTATGGTTTAAAGTTTTATCAAAATTAATTGGATTTAAAATGCAAGACCAGTGTTTAGAATCGAACGTGTATGTTTTTTCCAAACGTATTTTAGTTATAACCTCTTTGAAATTTAGAAATAGCAGAAGTTACCTGTAAACACTTGTACTTTTCTCGAATACATTTATTCAGCAATTTTACAATAGAATTACGTTTTTTAAGAAAATTATTACATGCTTTCCACTTTACAGGTCGTTGAAGATACCCTTTGAATCTGCCAGAAGTGCCTCACTGGCTTGCGAAGTTTTAAATGTTGACACTGAATTGAAAGGCAGTGGGATCAAGAGAGATATATCAACAAATGGTGAAAATCTTTTAATGTTAGTATCAACAGTATTTAAATACCTAATATCGAATACAAGCAATATATATAATAAGAATCTCATCTTATCTCGGAAATGGCTCCAACGATTTCGATGAAATTTGGTATGTTGGGGTTTTCGGGGATGACAAATCGATCTAGATTGGTCTTACCTCTGGGAAAATGCTTACTATTGAGTTTTAGCCCGAGCAAAGCTTGGTCGCCCAGGTACTTTTATTTATTTCATACACTAATAAAATAAGCATGGTGCAGGTCTCCTATATTGCAAAAAATACCAATTTTACAGATAAGAATGGTCCTTACCTTATGGCAGTTTCTAGTTACGGAGATATTGATGCTTTCATAAAATCCTTTGAATTTATCATTTTTTTGTTTTATGCAAAAATAGTAAAATATATGGGACAGACGTGTATTTGCAGCTTGGTTTCACTAGTGTATGTTAAGTATTTCCATATTAAAATTGGGTTCAGTTTAGTAGAAAAGGGTCCTTATGGCAGAGCACATACAAGAATGATAAAGCTGTTGATAAAATTGTTTAATTTACTTGCAGCTTTTGCTTATAAGTAAGTTTAAGTTATATAGGTCCACTTACAAAAAGTGCCTTGTACCTACTTAATAACAAAAAATACCCAACTTAGGTAGTGAAACCGAAGTATTTATACAAGCTGGTGACTGTATTCTAATTATCATAAGTACTTTGTATTGTATTATGGAATCTTCCAAGTTTAGGTATATTTTATACCTTAGGCTGCTATTTAATATTAAACTACTAATATTTCTCTAGCAATCTTAGCAGTTATAATTTTCCTTGTAAATTTGGTATACTTACTACCATCCTGAATTTTTTCCACACAGCAGTTTAGATTTTCAGGGGATCCTCGATTTTAATAAAAATTTACTGTTTAAAGTTGAATATTTCACAAACAGATCACTGAATCGAAAAATCTTGGCAACCCTCTAATGGTTTTAAAAGAACTATCCAACAATACCCCCCACTATAGGGTTAGTCGAGAAAAAAAACCGTCCGAGAGCGTGTCGGATAGGTACGCCCGAAATAGGGTTCCGTGGCCATTACGAAAAAAATAACTAATAACTTAATTATCTATGGATTTCGTTTTTTGTACGGAATATTCCAAGTTTAGGTAAATTTTATACCTCAGGCTGCTATTTACTCTTAAACTACAGATAATTATAAAGAAATTTAACCGTTATAGTTTTCCTTGTAAGTTTGATATACTTACTTACTACCATCCTTTTTTTAAATTTCCACCCACTTGTTTAGATTTTAGAGGGGAGGTTTACGCTCGATTTCAATGAAAATTAAAAAAAAGAAAGAAAATAATTTATTTATAACAGCTGTAAACACATTACACAGGTTAGGAAAAATAACAATAAGAAGTGTTGCCGCTATAAAATGGTCCCGGTTCAGCACAAAATCAAAAGACTTATCCAACGATACCCCACACTACAAGATTGGATGAGAAAAAAAATCACCCTCACTTTACGTCTATGGGTGGTACTGTAAAAAAAAATATTTTTGAATTTTTTTATTCTACCATTTTGTCGGCATAGTTTACATATATATTTGTGCAAAATTACAGCTTTCTAGCGTTGATAGACCTTGAGCAAAGCCGCGGACGGACAGACAGACAGACAGGCAGACAGACATCCGTTTCCGTTTTTTGCAATTTTGGCTACAGAACTCTAAAAATCACTCCCACTTTACGTCTATGGGTAACCTAAAAAATTTTATTTTTTTTATTTTACCACTGTTGGCGTGACTGATATGTATCATCCCAGCCCATATACGTCCCACTGCTGGGCACAGGCCTCCTCTCAGAGCAAGAGGGCTTGGGCCATAGTTCCCACGCGGGCCCAGTGCGGATTGGGAACTTCGCACGAACCATTGAATCGCTTCGCAGGTTTGTGCAGGTTTCCTCACGATGTTTTCCTTCACCGCAAAGCTCGTGGTAAATTTGAAATGTAATTCCGCACATGAATTTCGAAAAACTCAAGAGGTGCGAGCCGGGGTTCGAACCCACGACCCTCTGCTTGACAGGCGATAGGTCAAACCACTAGGCCACCACGGCTGCAAATTGAAAAGGTTTGGTTACCCTGACCTAATTTATGTTTTGAACTATTTTTCTCACTATTACTGAATACTCCCAGGATTGAATTACACTAAAATATCTCAGTAGCCATTGTCATAATATACTTATATTTTTTTCTGGGATAAAAAGTAGCCTATGTCACTCTCTGGCCCATAAACCATCTCTATGCCAAAAATCACGTCAATACGTCGCTACGTTTCGACGTGAAAGATGGACAAACATACATACAAACAAACACACTTTCGCATTTATAATATTATTATTATATTATAGTAATTATAGTATAGTATATTAGTTAGTATAGATGTTGCACCAATAAGCCCTTTCAATGGGTATTATGATAATACTGTACCTACTCTTTTTACACTATTCTTAGGGGCTGTTTCACCATCCATTGATTAGTGTTAACTGACGGTTAGACGTGATGCCGTCTCCGTCTATTCGAACAAAACAAATAGAGACGGCATCACACGTAACCGCCGGTTAACACTAATCAATGGATGGTGAAACAGCCCCTTAGAGTTATATGTGATACCACTTAAATAATAATTTTGAATTCATGTATGTACTTACATTTTACTGTTCCAGAAACTTAACAGGAGTTGACTTGAAGAGACTGAGAGTTTCTGCGAATGCTGTTCTCAAAAATATCATTCTTATATCAAAGACAGTTGATCTTTTTGAAAAAAGTTGAAATACATTACTTTCAAAATGCCTGAGCATACCCCCGCACCTACACCAGCCAGATCCCTGTATGGGTTTTTCATGTATTTATTTAGTAAAACAATACTTCTAATTTACTGTATATGGGCATTTGTACCTGATGAGTATCTGCATACTTTAAATATTTACTATTTTCCCCAAAAATATTGGGCGACAGCTGTTCCTATACAATGTTTGGTGGCTTTGACTCTATTTACGTTTTTGATATACCCAAGCATCAATATGTGTATGAATAGTGACATTGATAGTATTAACACAATATCAGATCCATATTCTGATTTTGTTGTTGCTCAAACAGTCAATCATTTCAAAGTACCAAATACATGTGTTTGTACCAGAAAAGAAAACTGTATGAAACATAATTATTTAGTGACAGACAGTGAAATTAAAGAGAACTCTGTGCCACAGCTGCATGATTTAAATATCCGCCATGTTTGTAAGAAACTGTATTTAAGTAGATACAAATAAATACATGCTCTATGGACAGCTGATTGTTTCATTTGTGCTACTTTACATCCGTGGTGTAATGGTAATCACACTTTTGTTTAGCTGGCACTGTCATTCATTACGCTCTGGCTTTTGTAGCTGGTACATTGTAGTCACATGCTTGTTTGAAATTACTTTAACATCAGTGACTTTAACCCTTCAAGGCCAGACTGGAAGCAAATGTTCATTGCTGTAGGTGTGTGGTTTCCTACCAATTTTTTTTATTATAAACTTATTTTATAATAAAAAAAATGGTAGGATTAATTTATATATAAACTACTAATAATTCTGAAGCAAACTTAGCTGTTACCGTTTTCCTTGTTTTGATATACTTACTACCATCGTGAATTGGTTCAAATTTTTCAAACCCAACAGTTTAGATTTTAAAGGGGGGGGGGGAGAGGTTTTACGCCCGATTTCGATGAAAAATTGCACTTTAAAGTTATTATCCGTGCAAAATTACAGCTTTCTGGTATTGATAGTCCCTGAGCAAAACCGCGGACGGACGAACAGACAGACATGGCGAAACTGTAGGGGTGCCGTTTTTGCCCTTTTCGCTACGGAACCCTAAAAATGAATCAAACACAGATTGTAAACCTGAACTGAACATAAAGTTACTGTTTGCTACTTTAATCGAAGCTCTAGTCGCGGTAGTAGTCGGCGGAGTACAAAAGAAATCACCCCTAATTTTAACTACATTACAGTACCAGATCAACCTATACATTAGCAGATGTTGATTCTGCTAGGACGCCTTTCGAGCTCCATCAAAGGCCCCGGTATGCGGGGTATACTCGTATCTTCCCTTCGGTATACATAGCGAAAACAAAGGATCAATAAAAAAAATTGCACAAATCGATTCTAGCAGGTATTCTAAACCTAAAGAATTTCTAATAGGAAAGAGCATTCCTAAAGGGCTTATTATACCCCCTACTTCCCGGCCTCTACAGTAGGGCCAACTGTTGTGCCTTGGCCATAGTTGTACCTCAAACAGTCGTCGAAATTTAAATGATCCCGCATTATTTTAATATCATATTATGTGCTATGACATATCTGTGGCCATATGAACCGTCGGCGGGAAGTATCGAAGTAAAATTAGTAACGAAACGCAACTTTGAATGTGCTGTGTGAGAAAATCATGAAAATAAAAATCCTTTTACAAAAAGTACTTTTTTGAACTTTAAATGAAGCTTATTTATTTATTGTTTTATTTTTTGTAATTAAAGTCAACAAACTATGTTGAAGTTGCTTTAATTAGCTACGAATCAAAAAGCCTGTTTCAGCCTAAACCTAAATCGACGTGCGTTTTGGACGCATTTTTACCTAAAAAACTGGATACGTTGGACCTAGGACACTAAAAATACCAAGTATACGTTATACCTTGGCCAATGAAATTTAATGGTAAAAAAATATATATTTTTTGTTCCGATCATGTCTTGATGCTGAAAGGTATATTAGTTAAAATTAAGTAATTTCGTCGTTTGATCAATACGATTTCATCATGTAATCAGCGTCTAAAGTTTATACGCTGATTACATTTAGACTCTGAACCCAAAACTAAAGTAACTTTTTGTTTGATCTATAAAATGATACCTATGTACAGTCACCAGCACCAATATCTGACACAACAAGCGTGCATAAAGATCTGATACGACTCTTATGTCTAGGGCCGGAAGGACGTGTCAGATATTTTTGCACACTCCGCTGTGGCAGATATTAATGCTGGTGACTGTACGCACTTGGCGGCAAAACTGCTGTGTGCCAATAACCAAGTAAATAAGTCATCAATTCTATAAATAAATAAAACAAATAATCATTAAATATTTTCTTTACAAAAAATCACATGTGTTCATCATCATTCAGGGGTGTTACTGTTGTGTTGTATACCTACCTTGGATATTTTAAGGGCACAGATATATGTCTGTATCGAAATCTCATTACGATACAGACATATATCTGTGCCCTTAGTGTAAGTTTTCGGTAACAAAATACGTCTCGATCGCGTTGGCGTTAAAATCTCAATTTGTGTGCAAACACGAACAGCGACTCTAGCGGAACGTTTGCGATGTTCGTGTTTTCATACAAATTGAGATTTTAACGTGAACGCGATCGAGACGTATTTTGTAACCGAAAACTTACACTAAGGGTACTGTATCGTAATGACCATTACGATACAGCCGTGTTCATAATAGAATAGTACATTGTGTCGGGCGGTAAATAAGGAATTACGAACGAGATTTATTAGAATGTTCGTAATTCTAGTACCGCCCGTGCGACATACAAATGTTTTTCATCACATTTGCGAGTAAAATTGTATATTTGTAAAAGAAAAACTAATATTTTTTCATAAATTGCCGATACCGCTGACTGCGCTCTTGGCAGCGCCAGCTCCGCGCGCTGCTGCACGCCATGCAGTAACAAACTCATTTACCGACCTTGGGCTCCATGACAAGAAAATGAGTACGGGCAACGACTCATTTACCGACCACGGGTTTCATGACAAGCACATTAAGGTCGAGGGTTTTATTTGGGGGGTTGCAAGCAAGGTAGCCTGCATGTTACGACACTGTTTACGAGCAAGTGTGATGAAAATATTTATTCACACTTCGCAAATTACACAAAAAAAACCTTAAGTACATAGTAGTAGGTAGAATCCAATGTCGTAATGCTGGTCATTATCTATGGTTTTTGAACGCATAATTGAGGATTTACTATATGGGTATAGATAAACATACATTATATATTTAAATACATACAAACAGCCAAGACTTGTACCTCCTACAAAAAATTGTGTACTCATCATACAAGCTTTAAGCATACAAGTATTAGCAAAAAAATGTTCGGTTCTGGCACTCCGCCGGCCGCTACCGCGGCACGCTCGGCTCGCGCCCTGAGGGTCGCAGTTCTACCTAACACTCCTCCTCGCTTCACTCGTCGTCGTACCTGACCAGACAACCTGGCTTAGTAGAATAGGTAGAAACATCGAATTAAGGAACTGGTCTATTTGTTAGATCTGTCACCTATTATTTTGGTGATCAAACTATAATTTAGGATACAGTTTTACATTAATTAATCTGATGACTCCATCGACATCTGCCGTAAGGTACATAGATGTTGATGGATGACTCATACTTAGACAGTTTTGATTAATATGATGACTAATATATTTCTTAGGCATAGATTATTATAATTAGGGTATCGCAGTTTAGTGAAAATCTAAATTTAAGCGACAGAAAATAAAGTTCCCATTTTGAAAGCAGTCGTGAAAGCAACAGTAGGTACGCACCTTTAAAATAAAACTGAAATAGGTACCTAATTCGAAATTTTCTCATTTTAAAATACAATCAGATTGTATTTTATTTTGGAAATGTTAATGTTTCGAATTGTTTCAGTTTAATTTTAAAGGTGCGAGTAGCGATACTACGAAATTCGAAGTTCGTATCGTACTCGTCCTCACTCGTATAAAATAAAATAATATTAGCGTGAGCAGGACGGTACGATACGAACTTCGATTTTCGTATTTCGTGTCGTAGTACTCCTACAGAATTTCGCAAGTAGAGATTCTATTATATTATAAGATTGGTATTCGTAGGTGAGTAACCTACACCTGCCTTGGGTACATTATTATAAACTTTTGACACCGTAGCACAGAATAACTAATAGTACTACCACCGTAGTACGTGGTCAGTTGTTCTCCTACCTAGTATTTAAATAAGTAGGTATACCCTCAGAACCTTGCCAAAAGGTAACTAACGAATTACATTATTTAGGTAGGTGCTTTATTACTCACTAAAAGTTTAAACTGCCGATTAAAAGCGGACCAGTAAGCTCTATAATGTCGCTTTATTAAGTACCAAATAGATTAATTGCCTGCAACACTGCCAACGTTGTTACGACATGACATTGGTTTTGTCAGCGTTCTGTTCATGGGTATATTAGTCATCGACGATATACTTTACCTATAAATACTAGTACTGTACTTTTCACCTTCTAGATAGGTAGTTAAGGTACAGTTTATCAAGTAATGTCAATCAATAGGTATACTGCAAATTTTACGAAATTCAATATTATTTCAATACTTATATTTCTCGGAATAGTAGGCATCAAAACTGTCTGAAAACCTGTGTGATAAAGCAAAAGCTTCTGATATATCTTTAGAGTATACTTACCCGCAATAAACCATATTCACTCCTTTCGCAGGTTTGTTTTGATTTATTAAAACCATAATATATGGAGCTCAATGTTAATATATTTTATAAGGATAAAACAACACTTCCCATGATTAGTACAAAATAAAATTAAATATATGGTTAGTTTTTTACATAGGTAAAATTTATTGAAAAGTACAGAACATATGAAGGACTACACACTGAATTGAGATAAAATACTTAGTACTGACTTTGAAAATGATGTAAGCCACTTTTAGTATTCACATTATGAACTTATTGCATCAATTAATAATTATTTGGCAGACCAAAAGAGATTTTCCAACAGTGCATAGGTCATTAAACCTAATATATTTATTATATAAGTGAAATTTGGAATAGAAGCTGTAAGAAAATCTGCAATTAGACTAGCCACTACACCTTATATACCGAAACATATGGCTAAGAAACTGTAATATGTGATGTTCCAGCATACAAGTTCAGCTGCATGCAGGCAACGAGGGCCAGCATACACCCAAATATAAATAAAATTTAAGTATAGTTCATAGATAGTAATTTTAGTATATTTTGTACAATAAAATACAATTAAGTACAACTTGTAGCAAAGATATTAAAGAGAGTAATATTTATCTCAAGTGTTAAAGCTGCAATAACGTGTGTGTACGCACAAGGCATATTTACACAGCACACACGCACGCAACAACACACCATGTGCTGCACACTATAGTACATAATTATTTTTATTACTTAAATAGAATATAAAGACACGCCCAAGCCGAGAAGTTCCCTGCTCACTTTACATATTTCAATGCATGATTAGCCAATGAACATGCCCGTACCACACTAGCGGATCGCTATTAAATAATACACTGATCGTCGCTTAATATCACAGCTAATTATGCTTTGAAAATTATAGACATGTCTAATTTTCACTAGTGTAGATAACAATGTAGAGTATAAGTAGATAATCTGAATAAATTTACATTACAATATCATGTCTTTTTCATATGAAAAATTTAAAATTACATTACCAAAAATTAAACAGTGCAGCGCATTATAAATAAATGTGCATTCCTTAACATTTAATTGACTAAATAAATTTGTTGCCTGCAGATCTGACATACTTTAAATATCGAGAGGTAATATCTTAAGAGAAATTTTAATTTCAACTATTGAAAAAAAGTTAAATCCAAATTTAAAAATATTTTGTATCTATTACGACAATTCCCTTCAAATCCACCTAGTATTATGAATGTGAAATATTATCATTCCAAAAGCTGAGTCTCCTTCACACATATTTCACTACCACTATAATGTGGATCAAAAAGTAAGGATCGAAGAGAAGATGGAGTTTAGCACTTCACGAGTGTGTGTTGCTGTTTACATGAGGTTTCTTGTCCTGTGGATCTGGCGTGCGCTGCCCGTCGCGCCGCGGGGGCATGCGCTCATTGATAGCATCCAGCCCTTTGGCCTCTGCAAACGAAGTTATCTTGTGGTTGGGGGAGAAGCCCTGCAAAGCATTCTTGAGAGAAGTCTTGCCACCAGAGAGAGCTCCCAGGGGTAGAGCTCCAGTGGGAGTGAGCCCCTTCAGCTGCAGAACAGATTCACTCTCCTCACGAAGCACAGAGAACACATGAGCCATCTTTCCAATGGCACGGATTTTATTACGGATGACTTCTTTTCTGAGATTAGCTTCCTCCAATGCATCCTCTCCCTCAGTCATGAGTTCATCATCTGAGCAAATGTTTAACACATTCACCAACATCTCTGTTACTTTTTCACCAACAAATGGGAGAGACCAAGTGAAGACGTCCATGAAGTTGGGCAGCCAGTATGGATGAGGGGAGCAATTAAACTGTCTGATGTTCATCACATTGTTCTCATACTTGAGGACAGCAGCTTTGTTGTTGTAGACATCCAAATAGTTAGGGGCAGAGAAAATAGTGATTAGACTTGGGAATCCAGTGGTCTGGCTTTTGCGATACATTCGGTACCCAGCATCTTGAGCTTCATGAGCACGAATGATAGACAGCAAATTGTTCCTTTGCAGGAAATCACAGCATGCTGCATAGCTATAGAAATATGAACAACCTCTGACAGAGTTGTGCGAAAAATGTTCTGCATTTTTTTCATTTCCAAAGTCCTCCAGAGGATCAGACCAGAGTAAGTCACACATAGCTCCAAATGCAGGTGGTTCTTTGAATCTATCTAGTTTACGGATATCATCTAAGTTGTTAATTTCCGGCGAGAGCCCTCCATGCACACATAGGAACTGCTGGTTCATTAGAGCAGCTAGAGGTAAGCAATCAAATGCATCCATGCAAGCATCATACACTTTCTCAGAATACTTGATTTTGCATTCCTGTTTGAAGGTGAAATATTCTGTCAAATGTCGGCATTCGTGGTTGCCGCGTAATAGGAATAACGTCTTCGGATAACACAACTTCAAAGCCCAGAGGTAAAGAACACATTCTATACTGAAATAACCTCGGTCGACATAATCGCCTAAGAATAAATACTTGGTGCAAGAGGGAGAGCCTCCCACCTCGAACAATTTCATCAAATCATAAAACTGCCCATGGACATCTCCGCACACAGTCACCGGTGAATCAATCTCGATCATCGTTTTTTCAGATCGTAATAGGGTGGCACCATCTTGAATGATTCGTAGAGCTGCATTTTCCTCGATCCGACCTTCCAAGATAAAATGTTGCTTCAGTACATCTGGCAGAGGCAGTCCACTTTTCTCATCGAATACTTCAGATACAGTGAGCTTGTGGCTTGGAGGGAAAGCAACACTTTGGATCATACGCTGCGTAGTCGACACTTTATCATTGCTCCCGGACATATTTGTCACATAAAAAACACTAGGTCTAATCCATACACGCCACTATTTTCAAAATGGCAGAGTAGATATAATACTAAAACAGAATCCCGATTTCACGACAGAGAAACTACTGCGCACTGGAAAACAATGCGCAAACATCTGGCGAGTGGTCAATAAAATAAACAGGGATATCGAGCGCGTTTTATTACTTTTGAAAATATCATTAAATAGTAACACTGGCAATTTTATTAACAGTTGCCAGTACGACCACACTGTAATCTGATTCAGGACATTTTTTATAAAAATAAATCTATTTACTAAAATCCAGACATCGCCAATATAATTTTATTTCTGGCTGCTCCTTTTATATGGCAAGAAAAATGAGAGAAAAATGGGATCCCAAAATAACTTGCTTAATCACAGTCTCTCGATGGGATCTATGATAAGGATAAAAAATTTGCTCTCCTTCTTTATCTAACTAAACATTATTATTATATTCTCACTGACTGAGCAACTCGAAAAGCAAACTAGCTGTTGTCTAAGATTAGATTAGGTTTGCTCACACGCAGCACCTATCTCCCAGCCACTGGTACGGCGGCAAGTTAAAAACAAAATGATTAGGTAACTCATTTCAATTTCTTACTGTTACACTGTACTGGTTATTTTATTATATGTATGGTTTCGAATGTTTCAATTTTAATGAAGTTTTTTTTGTGTTTCTCAAAGTATATTTAAATTTGCGGACTTAGAAATCTGGTTACAACTCCAGATTTGCACGATCATTAAAATTTGAGCTAATACTAAACCCGCGGATTGCACGCGGTTACGATAAATGTTGCTAGTGCAAATTTTAATGCCACCATTTAATCAAATTAACAATATATTCCAATGCATAGCCAATTAGTTTCAAAGCTATTTATTTTTATGAACTTTGAAAAATATACATATAGTACAACCGTTGATATTACTGACACGATTAGGTCAAAGCCACGTCAAAGCAAAAGAAAGGGTTATGAGCTTAGCAACAATATATTTCATAAATTTATTTATTTATTAATCAGGTGTAAACAGCCACAAACTTAATGGTTTCTTCATAATTTTTATTAATAATTTTTAATTTATATAAAACTAAAAATCAATCAAATCAATCATAATAAATCAATAAAACTAAAAATTATATTTAATTGCATAATAATGCATGAAAAATAAGGAAGCCAACAATGAGGGCTATCGCGTATGAATTCGCCGCTAGAGGCACTAGTGTAGCGAGGAGTTCTCCGGAATGTCAAATCTCACTGTTTTTGGGTGAGCTACGCGGGTTTATTTATAACTAGCTTTTGCCCGCGACTTCGTCCGCGTGGAATAGTAATTTTGGGAATTATTTAATTTATATAGGATACCTATTCTGCCAATAATAGTACATAGAAACTTCTATGGTTTACCGAAAATAACCTATTTTAATACATTGCTATAAATATAAACTATTTTTTTTTGTTCTTCCATACATACATCGATCCGATGGTCTTTGGTAAAACATAAATATTTTGCGGGTAGCCACATTTTAGCAATACGACGTGTATTCTACCCTGCCAACACAAAAGGACTAATTCTTCATAGTTAACTCTCACCTTACGTCCTTTACTGTAAGTCAAGGCATTTTTACTAAGCATATAGCTACACATATTTCCGATAAATATACTTATACGTAGTAACTTGTTTGGAATTCCTTAAGAACTTTCATCCCCATATTTTCAAGTAAATAGGTCGAAATTTGAAAAGCGCCAGAGCAAATATTTATTAGGGTTCCGTACCTAAAAAGGAAAAATGGAACCCTTGTAGGATTACTTTGCTGTCCGTCCGTCCGTCTGTCTGTCAAGACCCTTTATCTCGTAAACGCGCGGAGTATAGGTAGGTATCGAGTTGAAATTAAGACCCTAAACTCAGGTCAATAGTCCCGAAAGCTGTGAAAAAATCAAACCTCTAAGTCAAGGCAATCAAAAGCTACAGTCATTCAAAAGGTGTTTCCATACAAATTGCCTCAACAGAAAAAGTTATAGGGTACTTCCGACTGTCCTAGAAACTTGGAATTTTGCATAAAGGTAGCTCGTATAGCAAAATAAATAAGAAAAATCTGAAAATCATAATTTTTCATGTCTGACTGTCTATGTGAATAAGCCATCTAAAATGACCCCACATTGCGTACATTTTGCTTATGAGTTTAGAAGGCTCTGCTAACACTGCACCATCCCCTCTGCTAACATCCCCTAGCAGCTAACATTTTCAAAAACGCTTGAACAAAAGTTTCATAAAGGACCATCGATTTATCTTCGACAATGTCGATCTTCCATATAAACTTTCATCCCCTATTTCACCCCTTCACAGGTCGAATTTTCAAAAAAGCTCAAAGAAATATCGATTTATTTCTTATTAAGCGCCTAAATGCCAAGTTTCATGGTTTTAACTTCGACAGCAGAGTGTAAGACTCGAGCATTAAACCCATTGTATTTTCCCCTCGACGTGTCTATCCACCCTCGCCGTACCGGTTCGGGTGGCTATATTGACCGTCTTGGGTAAATGCTCTACGGGGCTGCCAGGAACTGCTTACACTTTTGGCAAATTACTCGAGGGCATGACTTTCAAGGTCGCGCAGTATTGTCGTTGATTCCGTCTATATATTATTAATTACTTACTGTTTGTATATTAACCGCGGTCATTTTATATATACTTACTTTACACTGCGAGTGCCTCATTTGTACACTCGTAAAGTAGCGTCAACAGACTACGGGTTGAAATGTTATCTTGTTTCTATAGCTCTATTCGCTTCTCGTTCGTCGTCGACGGTCAGACAAGCGCCTAATACTCAAGGTTGGGTCTACCTTATTGCAAAGAACTACAGCCCGCGGCACGTAAATGTAGCGCTGACCGTTAATTTCTGCACATGTGAAAGTTGTGCACACCAGTCAGCGCTTACGCTTGTCAGTCCCGCCACCCCGCGCATCCCCTGTGATACCTTATTTCGTACTTGTGCACATTATAATGGTTACCTCTACACTTACGTGCCTCGGACTGTAACACATCTTAGCAATTTAAAAAAAAAACATAGTTGTTTGAGAACAGAGAGGGCATCGATTTTGATCCAACAGAGCTACAAACCTCATTGTACAGTCAGCAACAAAGACATGAAAACAGACAAAGTGCAAAAAATATGTACACACGACCTTAATGTACATGCGGCAATAAAGTCCTGTGTATTGGCGCTTCAAACGTATGTATATTTTTGTTACTGACTGTACAGTGTCGAGGTTAAAAAAACTTCATGTTTGAACTTTCGTTTAAAATTGTCAGATGGCATACAGTGACAAGTTACTAAAGTGTAAAGGTATATTTGACCTCGACTGTACCTAATTAATTAGTTTTCATTGTCGACAGAGATTTATCCTCCTGAGTCCTCGCGTACCTACTTTATAAAGGACCAATTATTAACACTAAGAATGTATTTCGTCCCTTTCGGTGTCGAGAACTCGAGACCCTTGGTCCGTGGGGCCCAGGAGCACTAAAGCCTCTTCAAAGAGATTTCGAAGAGGCTTATCGATGCTTCCGGTGACTGAAGAGCTGGCAACCTCGCTCTAAGAATTAGCCTAGCGATTCGACGAGGAAATGCTGCCAGCATCTTCGGCACAATGCCGCAGGAGCCTCTTTAGGGTTCCGGAGCCAAAATGGCAAAAACGGAACCCTTATAGTTTCGCCATGTCTGTCTGTCCGCCCGTCCGCGGCTTTGCTCAGAGACTATCAATGCTAGACATCTGTAATTTTGCACGAATATGTATGTAAACTAAGCCGACAAAATGGTACAATAAAAATAAAAATAAATGTTTTTTTTTTAGTGTACCTCCCATAGACGTAAAATGGGGGTGATTTTTTTTCTCATCCAACCTTGTAGTGTAGGGTATCGTTAGATAGGTCTTTCAAAATCATTAGGGGCTTGCTGAAACGATTTTTCGATTCAGTTATTTGTTTGCAAAATATTCAACTTTAAACTGCAAATTTTCATTACAATCGAGCGTCCCCCCCCCCCTCTAAAATCTAAACACAATTCAGAATTTGTGAATTTTTGAATTCAATTTGTGAATTCAGAAGTTGGATGAGAAAAAAAATCACCCCCACTTAACGTCTATGGGAAGTACCCAAAAAAAATGTTTTTTTAGTTTTTTATTGTACCATTTCGTCGGCATTTTGATTGTCCCTGAGCAAAGCCGCGGACGGACGGACAGACAGACAGACAGACATGGCGAAACTATAAGGGTTCCGTTTTTGCTATTTTGGCTCCGGAACCCTAAAAACAGTAACTATACCAAAAGCATGTACATAAACGATATATGTCCTTGCTAATGACATTGTTTATTTTATAATTACTTTTAAAACACAATAGCTACATTAAACATTTAAAAATATGACTGTACAAAAAATATATATGCTAACCTAACCATAAATAAAAAATCCCTCCTAGGTCACCGTCGCTGTTCATTGTGCCCAGAAGGCTGGCAGCATTCCCGCGTTGTATCGCAAGGCTATCCTTTGCCCAAAATAGCTGCCAGCCCTCTGGTCACCTGAAACATCAATGAGGCGCAACCGCAATGAGGGCCATCGTTTTTTGTCTCACTAGATGGCGCACTGTTGCGTGAGGTTTTTAAGTATGGCTTTCAAAGTCTGTTATTACAGGCGTGAAAACAAAGTTTAGATTAAAATCATATTTAACACACCTTAAAACCGTACCATAAAAACATCGAGCATGCCACAGTGTTGCATAGTCCCCGTTTTGTTCGGAAAAAAGGGAGGACAAAGATTTCCGAAAGACAAAACTGTCTCAAAACACAGACATTCATTGCCCCGGAACGCATATTTGCCATAATCAATTTCAGATATTGCAAAATATTCACAAAATTATTCTAATTATAAATAAACCCGCGTAGCTCACCCAAAAACTATGAGATTTGACATTTCGTAGACCTCACGCTACACTAGTGCCTCTAGTGGCGAATTCATATGCGATAGCCCTCATTGTTGACTTCCTTATTTTTCATGCATTATTATGTGACGTCAAGATCGCTTAACTTCTTTCTAATGCAAAAAAAAAAATCATAGGTAAAATTAAAACGAAATATTTCAGCAAATAGAAGGGCAAGTTGGATCATGTTGGATTGAACATAAATTGTTAACGGTGGAGTTTTATGTAAAAACTAGCTTTTGCCCGTGGCTTCATTCGCGTTAAATTTGGGGTAACATAGATTTAATTTCTACGAATCTTTTTTTCGTGTTTTGATTGATTTTTCGGAGGATTACCTATATGGCAATACAAATACAGACAGACGTTTCACAGATGGTGCAAATTTTCGAATAAAAAAATCAACCTACATAAACATAATTCATACCAACTTTGAACTCCAGCTGTTTCACATATTCAGGAGTAGAATTTCGAAAAACGTTAAAGTGCCTACGTGTTTCTTTTGAACGCAACTTCGTACACGATAGTTATTAGATAATTCCCGCGAGATCATCAGGCCTACGCGTCTGTTCCAGGCGAATTTTGGCGTGGCGCCTGTGCACAACGTCTTTGGTGACTGACCAGACCGATGCGAGAGCGACATGTTCGCCCACAGGCCAGACAAGAGAAGTCTGCGGATGTTGGTGCAGAACCGCCTCCCGCGAGATACGAATTAGTAAATACTAACTACAGAAAGCTACACTGTTTTTTTTCTTTATAATTTAAGTCGTGTGTATCATCCAAGCTGAACGTACATGACTGTAAAATTACGTATCAGAGCTATGAGGGGTTCCCTCATGAGCAGACGACCTTGGCTATAGCATCAGGTGGTGTCTATCATATGAATTGTCATTGAAAGAAATTGAATAATCTTGCAAAGTTTCTTGTGAGTGCCATTATAACTTTTGAGGAGTTCGTTCATGCGGAGACGATCTGGCCGGACTACCTGGATGTCACTGCCAGATTATTGTATTGTCACCAGATTCACATAAGTATGCCAAATCTACAGTCCTTAGGTTAATTAGTTTAGCCTGTGCTTTTTATGATTCAATTAGTTTAAAAAATCCTCTTTAAACGTTTAATCCCGTGGGAATTTTGCGAAATATTGAAACAAACTGTAAGTGTTACCTACGTGCATGCCAAATTTGAGGTCTCATATTTATAATTCCGGAGTTAAGGCCGCTTTGAAGCGAAAAAATAAATCCCATTTATTATTTATCCCGTGGGAATTTCGAAAAATCCCTTTTTACCTACCTACCTCTATGACTCTAGAAATATATATTTCAAATATCAAGTCTCTAAATCAGCTAGTTGGCTAGTATAAAATAGTACGCCTTATCCCGTGGGAACGTCGGTAAATTCTGAAAATTGTTTTTAGCTGTTAGTATTAGCTACTTGCATGTCAAATTTTAAGTCTCTTAATAATAGTTACGGAAATATGGTAATTTCGAAGTGAGAATATAAATCCCATTTATTCCCTATCCCGTGGGAATTTCGAAAAATCCTAATAACGGTTTTTATCAGTTAGTTACCTACTTGCATGCCAAATTTGAAGTCTCTTATAATTATAGTTACGGAAACAGCCATTTTAAAGTGGAAATGTAAATCCCATTTTATTTCCTATTTCGCAAAAATCCCTTCTTTGTGTACTGTCTATGTCATAAGGTATATGTATGCCAAATTTCAAGCGTTTAACTTCAGCGGTTTGGGCTGTGCGTTGATATATCAGTCAGTCAGTCAGGTCAGGACTTTGAATTTTATATATATGGATAAAAGTAGCGGCGCTATGCAAAATGTGAGTGTCGGCGACATCAACTTTGCGAGATCCCTGTCATTTTATTTTCCAGTTAGGAAGAAAACTTTTAATAAAACACGTTTCAATAATACATTAAGAGTATACTGTAGTTATACACTAATTTTATTGCTGAAATAACAAAAAACGCACCTAATTCCTTACTTTAATATAAAAAGACGAACTTTTCGGTTGTCCGACTTACTGTTTCTTTTTTGCGTCATAATCACTGCCAGCCACTATTACAGCTTCAATTTTCAGCAAAGACAATTGAATATGGAAACAATTGAAGTCAAAATTATCCGATGTAAGTATAACTGGATGCCTTTTATTTTTACCCGACTGCCCGAAGGAGGGTTATGTTTTTAATTCATACAAATACTTAACAAAATGTATGAATGAGCAAATAAAGTATTTTTTTAGCTGATGATATATTTCTCCTCACAATACGAGTATGCCAAAACAATTTTAAAACTCTATATCGAATAACAAATAAATAATGAAAAACAAAAATAATGACTCCACATTAAATACCACACAAATTACTCCATATATTTAAATTTAGAGTTGATTGACGATTTTTTTTGTGATTCAGCTACGGCATTACCTCTGGAGAAATAGTACAAAATATTTCCTTTATATATAAATGTACAAATAAAACTTAATAAGATCCTAGCAAATATTGCCGATCCGACACTGAGAGTTGCAGCTCCATTTATAAGCACATAAAATACTAAGAGCACCATGGATGTACGAGTAAATTATTGTATGTTTAGATAGGCCTATTTGCAACGGGATCTAGCCCGTAATACCCTTGATCAAGATGCATGGCTTTACTTACTGGCAATGAAAAAGCAAACGAGCAAGCAAAGGAAGGGTCAACCAATAAATACACATTGGACACCAACTTTACATATCTAGGCGGTTTCATTATTTATTTTATTTTACATCACTCCATGCAGTAAGTAGTATTTTCAACTTACTGTTTAGGCTAGAAGTTCCATTTTTAGGGCAAGGCGTAAAACTGCGTACAAAGCACAGGAGGTAATGAAGAAAGCTTCAGGTTGCGTGGTTTTGATTGGCATAGGTATGCAGGAAATATTACGATTTGAGACAATGCTTATTTTATCACCCTAGTTACGTAATGTAAAGTAAGATGGCAAGTGTTTTGACAATCAATCAATATATGCTGTCTGTAAATGACTAGCAGGTTAACTTTCTCTAAGCTAGGACATGTCAGAGCGCAGAACTATTTGGCGGGATACGTGTGAATTTTAAATACTGATTAATGATTATAAAAAAACAAGTTAACTGCGATATATTTGATGAGTAATGAAACACAAATAATTTATTTATAAAACATGAGAACTTAGATTAAAATTATCCTTGATAATTAAAAATATAAAAAAAAACAAGATAATAAAAACTGTATTTCATGAAATAATTGGGTACAACAGTTTTTACTTAAATTTGTCTATATTCCTAGCTTCAATGGTATTTATTGAAAGTGTCGTCAGTTTACGTTCGCTGAGGGATCCACAGTTTTGTACTTTGGCTTGCTGTGAGTAAAAGGTAGATACCGGTACTTGATCATGTGCTGAAAAGAAATAAATCATTATTCATGACTTACTAAGAAAAATATTGGGTTCCATTACGCAGTGAAAACTGAAAGTAAACCGATCATGTTGCTTAAAGATCAAAAGTACACTGACTTAATGTGCAGTAGGTACCTATATTTTGGGCTTTATCGTAATATATTCTAAAAGATCATAGATGGTCGCAAGGGTCCATTCATAAGTAAGATGCGTCACACAAGTTTATAATATTAGTATGGCAACGAAGTATTAATATATACATACACACATACATAAAATCACGCCTCTTTCCCAACGGGGTAGGCAGAGACTACGTCCTTCCACTTGCTCCGATACGATCCTGGCATATCTCTCGCTTCCTCTTCATTCATCAATCTTTTCATGCATACACGTCGGTTTAGAGTACTCCTGACCCGACTTTTCTTAAGAACGGGATGTTTCTTCACCGTATTAATATATGTATTATAAATAAGATGATCTTACCTTGATTTGCCTCTTCATAGTTATACAAAATAGAGTTATAAAATACATAACTAAAATAGGCCAGAATACTGGAACATTGAAAGCATCAATGAAAGTGCATATGAATCCGATTATTGTACTTTTGGTAACAGAAAGCCAGAATTTGAATTCCGGTAATCTTCTTATAAATGGTCTGAACTCTTCAGTGGATCTGGTTGGAAGGGCTGGGCCATTATCATCGTCTTCACCTGGAGTTTAATTGCTTATGTTAGTACATATTTAAAATGCATAAATATATCACTAACTATCATAGTCGTCAGAGAAGATCAGTGTTGAACAAAGACCACTCCCTAAGATCGCCACAATGAATCGCCATCTGCATCCACCAATTGCTCACAATATTGTCAGCTGTCGCAATATTTTCATATTGGCAGCAACAATACTGTCAACAATATTGATAGAAAGCTGTAATTCTAGAATATGTGTAGCAACTATGCCGACAAAATTGTAAAACAAATTAAAAAAAAAATTTTTTTGGGGTACCTCCTGGGATACCTCCTACCCCATAGACGTAGTGGGGGTGATTTGTTTTTCTGGTCTAACCCCATAGGAGAGGTAATGTTGGATACTTATTTTAAAATCATTAGGGGGTTGTGAAGATGATTTTTCGATTTAATGATCTGTTTGTGAAATATTAAAATAAAAAAGTACAAACATTCATTAAAATTGAGCCCCCCTAAAAGTCATTCGTTTAAAAATTTTGGAAAAATTAATTATGCTAGTAATATATCAAATTTACAAGGAAAACTATAGCGGGAAATTTTGCTTGATAATTATTAGTAGTTTAAGAGTAAATAGCAGCCTAAGGTATAAAATATAAATATACTCGGTAGATTCTGTACAAAATACAAAAGATTTTTCCGTATCCTCTCTTGGGGGTGTTCGACACGCTCTTGGTCGTTTTTTTTTTTGTAAGTATACGTATACGATAAGTTGATATGATAACAAAACTATTCAAGATTATTTTGCAATAAATGTTAATGCAAAAATAATACATACCGAATATCATAACTCAATCTTATTGCAGGTGTATATTTTTCGAAAAAATCAGAAAAATCTAAATTTCTCGAAAATTATGAGATATTTGCCGATGTAATTTTCTATATTTGGTATATGACTTGCCTACCTATCTCCCCTTTAAGTTTGTCGTACTACTTACAGGACACCTTCTATGTCTATGTACTATTGTTATTTTCTGTGAAAAATGTATGTAACAGTAAATAAAATGTAAATGGTGAAAACCGCATTAAAACCCATTGCAATCAATGTAATGCGTATTAAACTGTAGATACACATTGCCAAACAAAATCCCCATCAAAGAATGTCCGAACTATTATTTGTTTGTGTAACAAATAAAATCATCACCCACACAAATTAATTAAAAGAATACGTGACGAAATTTGAACCTAGTCTTTACTAAGTTACAGTTAATTTCGCTAGCGGCCATATTCCACAATTAATAAAAATATTTACGTGTGCGTAGAAACACTGATCCCACCACACAAACAAATAGAAAGAATACGTGACGAAATTTGAACCTAGTCTTTACTCTATTACAGTTGAATTTCGCTAGCGGCAAAACTCGCAACGCTTGACACTTGACAGCTAACTCCACAATTTCACATACGCATGCTCGAATATGAATGTAACCTTATCAGAAAAGGCAGAGGGATTAATTTCACTTGCTACATTGAAGGCGACGTTGCAAGATTGCTTGGATGAGTTTGACGTTTCTTAAGACGGACGAATTCAGGTTGTAGAACAAAGAATGCATTCGGACTTTCGGAGAGGACTTTTGTAATAAAAAGTTTTTGTCAATTAAATTAAAAAAAAATGAAAAGGTAACTTTTAAGCTAATTTTCTTTAGTCCAAATGTTTACCGTTTTCGAGATAATCTATATACAGCCGGATTAAGACTATTTGATGCCTTAAGCAATGCACGCCTATGCCCCCCCCCCCTTATCGATATTTTAAATAAGTATTTATTACGACGAAATATTATTTTATGAAATACGATAGAGATTATGGGGAGGCACGAGCAAGCGGATTTTCAAACAGCCTTACCTTTTATGTGCTAACATAAAAAAAATTGTTGCTGTTTATGGTGCCCCCAAGACGTGATGCCCTAAGCAATCGCTTAATTTGCTTATGGGCTAATCCGGCACTGTCTATATATATAAAATTAAAATAATAAACAGACTAACTGACTGTTGATATATCAACGCACAGCCCAAAACGCTGCACCTAGAGACCTACTTTATGCCCCTGGTTACCGAAGTACTCGTCAAGACGACAAACGAGTCCAAACTTGATGTGGTCGTGTCGTTTATCACAGAGTTCCTATGGTCACCCGCTAGCTTTATCATCAGATCAACTCCATGTTATAATAATATTGCATTGTCATCGGATTCAAGTATACATTGCGTGTAAAATTTAAGAAGATATCCACTTCAAATTTGAGTTGAAAGATTCCACCCGAGCAAACATAGTTACATTACACTGCAAATAAATATAATGCTTGTAATAAGTTTTTGTTAAAAATTTAATTTTTAATACATGATTTTTTGCCGAATGTACTTTTTGTTGACTGTACTTGAATTGTCGTCTAAACTACATATCTGTACCAAATTTCAAGTCAGTACTATTAACTATTGAGGAGTTCCCTCCTGCAGAGACGATTCTGACAGAACCACCAAGTTGTCACTACCAGATTATTGTATTGTCATCAAATTTACATAAGTATGCCAAATTTCAAGTCGATCGGACCACTGGAAGTGGGTCAAATTTAGCTTCCAAGATTTGACCCAAACAAACAATAAATAAATAAATAAGCAAACAGGGCAAGCTACAGAAAAGCTTCTAAACATATCGCCGAAATGTAAACACTTGTGCAAGTATTTCGAATAAAAAACAATTTGAATTCTCATCCTCCTTGGTTCTGGCTGTTTGCTTCTAAAACCATTGCCAGCGCACGCCGCGCGCAGCTCAAAAAAAAAAAATTGCAGGCTGTCTGTCAGCACAGTTCATTCGCGGGAAATTCGGCGGACTTCGTATGTTGTGTAATTAAATAATAAGAAGCTCGACTAGTGTGAATAAATTGTAAACTGTATTATAAACCTTGTAAACAGTTTAAAATACTTAGTATGATTTTTTAGTGTAAAAAACAATAGGTAAACATAGTGATTAATACGGTGTAGATTTGGCGAGCGCTTTATCAAAGTTGGCGTCATTGAGGTTTGTGGTTCATAAATTGCTTTATTAATTTTGCACAAAAACGAATAAACCACACAGTCAGACAGTCAGTATATTATATTATCGAAGCTTTATAAAACATAATTAAAATCGCAAACTTCAAGGTAAATATTCAAACGACATAGCTACCCGTTGCTAGGCAACTCGGTAAATAAAATAGAGTGACGGCAACTCCACTACACTTTTGTTCCATGTTCTGTTGTTTATCTGTTTCGTTTTACTGATATGCTTTCCTGTGCGTGTGACAAAGACAAGGCATTTGTCAATGTTGTGGAATTCTGGCAACGTTTATCTTTTAATTAGCAATTTAGAAATGGCTTTAAAAATTAATTTAAATCAATATTTCTCTCTGATTATTAGAATTTAATAGAAAAAACAACAAATACTCGCTGAAAGTATGATATTCCATCAGATTTGTTCCGTTTTCGCGAGTGATTTTGCACTTTTTAAAGACGCACGTGGGCATCGTTACGCTTGCACTGACAACAACGCTGTGCAACAACGTACTGAGAAAAAAGAAGGCCACATTTACCAAAGTGGCGCTCATTTGGCTCGGTATATTCGGACGCGCGACTGTGGATCTACAGTTTAATACATCAGTGCATTGCATAGCTTAAAAAATGTAAGCGTATATATGTACATACATACAAACAGACAGAGATACGGCAAGAAGCAACTTTATATACCTAATAGAGCTCTATGGCGTGCATTGAGTAGACAGCAGGCGCTAGCTATCAACTGCCTACCCTGCAATCAACCCAGTGCAGACCAATTTAGAGCTAAAGATGGGCAAAACTATTAATTGCCAAAATTGGACTGCTGAAAATACAATTAATTACAAATATGAATCAAGCTTACCATCAAAATCCATGGCAGGATCAATTTTCGGTGTGAGGAATGCAATAAATAAATTTAAATGGTAGATACCAAGTGCGTAAGTCACGATGTACCATCCCTGTAAGTAATGATTTTAGAAGTTAATATGTAAAAAAGCCGTGGTGGCCCGAGTGGTTTGACCTATGGCCTCTAAAGCAGAGGATCGTGGGTTCAAACTAGAGATGGGCCGAATATGGGTTTCACCGAATACGAATATTCGGCATAATTGATTCCTTTACGTAAACAATACAAGTCTGAACTTCTTGTCGCAAAGCGCGCGGATGAAAGCCTAACCCTCCCGCCCGCTACCCCCGCTGTACCCGATGTTGGTCTTGCATCATCTAGTAAATAGTGAAACTCCAACACGTGCGTTTGTTTTGGTTATTAATACGGTATTTGACAACTCCTGACTTTGCCATATTTTAATATTATTATGAAAATTTAGATATACAGATAGTGTTTAGCGAAGAGAAAATTAACATCGGTTGAAAATTGGATTTATAGTGTTTTTTTGAAAAATCTATATACCTGTTTTTTTTTTTCAAACGCTTTTCTCTATGCAGCAAGTATGGCGGTACTGGCGTGTGGCGTCACATGCCAGTATGTCTTTCTCTGTCTAATCTTGAATTTCAAACCTTTATAACTTTGTTTTTTGTAAAGGTAGCTTAAAAATAATTTTTCTATTCGTTAACAGGCATTGTGTAGTTTTAATTTATAAAACATATACAAAATAGTCAAATACCGTATTATTTCAAGTCTCTTTTATATTGTATTCTAATCCAATTCATGACAAGCGTAAACAAAGACGCCATTAACTCGACCATAGACATTTAGCGATGTGAAAACCTAGAACCTATTGCAAAATAATTAATCTGTTCAGTAACTCAATTACTTATTATTTTAATAGATCAACGTATTTTTGTCTATTTTATTATTTACAATACTTGATTTAATTCCAAATGTTTATTCAATTCTAATAGCAGTAACTATTTTTTAATTTTAAGGAAAATAAATAAAAATCGCTTATTCATCCGCGCATTAATCGATTTTCAAAAAGGTCAAATTTTCTACCATCTCTACTCTAGTCTATGCTACTTACTAAAGATTATACACATGTTTCAATCAAGAAATAAAATCAGATTTCGACGAAGATTTTGCAAATTAAAAATAAATATTGGGATTATTAAATGAATTTTGGTGAGAAAAGTGATTAGACATTTAGTTAAAAGACACGAATTATAGATAAATGTGTTATTGATTTGATCCAGTGGGTGTGTATATAAGAATTTTGATGAAATCGGTGTTTACAATTTTAATATATTGGATAGGCATAACGTATCATGAGTTTCTTTTAACATAACATAAAGCCTCACTGTACCTCATAAAAATAACACATTTAACACCAACTCAGACATGGCTTAATACAGTAAAAAGTTTGAGTACCACTTTGCCGAACATTCGGTGATTTAGCCGAATCTTTGGTAAACCTGCCGATTTTTTTTTTCATTTTTTATTCGACTGTATATGACGAATGAAGAATATAAAGCGAATATTCGGCCCATTCCCAGTTCAAACTTGGTAAATTTTAACATTACGAGTCACATATGTTGATTCATATCTATCTACACCCCACTGTTGGGCAAGGGCCTTTTCTCAGAAGGCTCAGCTTGCAGTTCCCATGCATACCTTTAGCAGATTGGGAACTTAACATACCAAAAACCAAAACAAACATTTAAATTTGTAGTATATTACATATTATATTGTATAACTTTTTACTGTACATAAAACAGATGCAAATAACAATTAATACCAGAAAGAGTTGTACAAAGGCAAACTTATCCCTTATTTACAGTTACTTGTCATTTTAAATTTTAAGTATGTTTGTGAAAAATAAAATGCATACTTGGCAATTTACAATAAGAAATTTAAATATTTGTTTGGTGGCATAGTAAACAGTTGCGTTGCTCTGAGGATGAACTCTGGTTGAGTTTGAAATGCATCAGTGTTGTGTGGTGGTGGTGATAGTTGGGTTTGTGTGTTCTCACAGTTTGGGAGGTGGAGGAGCTGCGTGAACACACATTTGTTGCAAAGATATAGCTATTGTAAGGTCATGGATGAGCAAAGTAATTGTTTACAGTTGATTGACATGTGATCATGGCAGTTGTCAGAATTACACAAAATTAAAAACCAAAGTAAAGACTATTTAGCATAAAAATATTGTTTGTTATGTAACTCCAAATCAAATGTATGGTCGACGCCATAATTCGTGAGACTAAATTGACAATTCATTTTTTTTTAAATTTATTTCATGACCGTGGATTCGAAGTCCTTCAGTCGGTTGACAATTATTTTATTTTTTATTTTTTTCATGACCGTGGATTCGAAGTCCTTCAGTCGGTTGACAATTCATTGTGCTCAAGTGTTGCCACAGTCAGGGTAGTGCTGTTCGTGTCGATATAATAAACATTACGGCATTGGCTTCTAGTGATATTTATTCATTATTTGCGGTGACAATATCAAATTAGTTTAATAATTTACTTTGCAATGTAAGATATCATTGTGAGAAGTGCAAATACGAACCAACGACAATTATTTTATTTATTGTTTTGATTGGCCTCACCTTAAATCCGCTTTAATTATTTTATATGCGCATGATATCATTGCCGTCCCCAAGTGCGCAGTGCGCTAACCGAAGTAATAGTTTCATCATTATCTTCAGAAGAGACGCCATTTTGTCACCGGTAATGTGTCGCAATTGGCAGGGGCAGGGGGACTATTACGAAATTCTAAAATCGAAGTTCGTATCGTACCGCCACTCTCACTGTCGTATTAAATAATATTAACGTCAGCAGGACGGCAAGATAAGAAGTTCGAATTTTATACACTTCGTAGTATTATAGGGCTAGGGGCGGTGCGGGGCATTTGTCGATTTTTCACTTTGAATCGTAATATAAAATAAATAAAAAATATCACGGGACAATTCACACCAATTGACCTAGTCCCAAAGTAAGCTTAGCAAAGCTTGTGTTATGGGTACTAAGCAACGGATAAATATAATTATATAGATAGATACATACTTAAATACATATTAAACACCCAAGACCCGAGAACAAACATTCGTATTTTTCATACAAATATCTGCCCCGACACGGGAATCGAACCCGGGACCTCAAGCTTCGTAGTCAGGTTCTCTAACAACTAGGCCATCTGGTCGTCTAAATGTAATGGATCTTAAGCCTATGAAATGATTCACGGATCGGACCGCATGCTCTTGAATCGATCTCAATTTATAAACCTAATAAATACTACTTATAAAAAATAATATCTACCAGTTTTTCTTCCCTTGTCCAAAGTACTTCCGAATTCCCACCCTAATACTTAAGAACCTTACAAAAACAAGTAGGTATTTAGTAGTTCATCTATTGTAAAGATCTCTATTTTCTCCATGAAAGTGACAATTGCAACAACAATATTCCCGAAATTGTACAAAAAAATGCCACTTAGCACACCATTTAGTCGGCTACATCACTATTTAATTTCGTCGAACCCTGGTAACCCTGTAACTGTCATTGACTTGTCAATTTAGTCTCACGAATTATGGCGTCGACTTTAATAGCTAATGGGCGGCTGACAGATGCAAATTAAGTCAAAATCGTGTCGAATGATATATATGGATATAATTTAATTTGCCATAATGACAAATCTAAGACATAATAGATAGAAACACTTAATAGTCTTGGAATTCTCAGAAGGTGATAATTTAAAAGTACTTTCTCAATATACTAATATGTACGGGTATGATTTTATTGAGCACCTAACTAATAAATGCGTTTTCGGCAACCTAATAAATAATATTTGTTCCTAAAATAGTAGATCTTTCACCTAAATTGAATCACCAAATAATATTAAAACGGTTACCTAAATATTATTTAAAAATTACTCAGAAATAATATTGATCATCAAATAATTATATTGGATTCCAAAATAATAGATGTGTAACTAAAACTTAATCACCAAAAAATATAGAAATGGCTTCCTAAAAACTAATTATAATCACTGGAAAATAATATTGATCAACAAATAATTGAACTGAAATTTGATGATAATGATATACCATAAATGAAATAATAATAATCTTCTCCGAAATCACACCAATTGACCCAGCCCAAAACTAAGCAAAGTTTGTTCTATGGGTTCTAAACAACGGGTAGACATATACATATACTAAAATACATACAAACATTCAAGACTCAAGTACCTACTACAAACATATTCATCATACAAGCATTAGCAAAAAATGTTCGGTTCTTGCACTTCGCGGGCCGCGGCCCGCTCGCGCACTGAGGGTCGCGGTTCTACTTAACACTTCTCCTCGCTCTCTGGTCATTGTACCTAACCAGACCTGCCTTAGTAGAATAGGTAGAGCATCAAATTAAGGAACTGATCTATTTATTAGGTGACAGATCTATTATTTTGGTGATTGAATTTTATGATCGAACTATAATTTAGGATACAGGTTTACATTAATCTGACAACTCATACTTAGAGACAGATTTGGTTAATTTGATGACTAATATATTTCTTAGGGATAGATATAATAATTACAGTATCGCAGTTTAGTGACAAATCTAAATTGAAGTGACAGTAAATATAGTTCCCATTATGTACTATGGAGGATAGAGTATTATGTACTGATTTATGTATAAAGACTTATTAGTCTGCTTCCAGTAGTATCAAAGCTTTTTGAGAAACTTTTACTTCAGAGAATGCTCTCAATACTTGCTGAGAAATCCATAATACCTGATCACCAGTTTGGATCTCAAACAGAACATGGTGCAATGGAGTAAGTACACCAAGTGTACAAAAGTATCAGAAAATCGTTAGAAGGTAAAGAGTTCTGCATTTCTTGACATCAAACAGGCTTTTGATAAGGTGTGGCATAGACGTGGGGTGGGGTGGTGTGGACTTTTATACAAAATTAAGGCTTCCTCACACATTGTTTGAGCTTTTGAAATCATATCTAATATATTCAAGTAAAAGAAGGACATCCAAGTTGTACGACATCTTAGCAGGCGTACCACAGGAATCCATGCTCGGCCCATGCTGTACACAATTTTTAAAGTGGACTTGCCAGCGAGGCCAGGAATCACCACAGCGACATATGCAGATGATACAGCAGTTGTAGCAAGTCATAATAACCCATACACCGCCTCTAAAATGATACAGGACAATCTAAACAAGATACAGAGTTGGTTGAAGAAGTGGAGAGTGAATTTAAGTACAACTAAATCAGTACAGTCACTTTCACATTGCAACAAGGGAACGAACTGCCCCACAAAGATACTGTAAAATATTAAGGCATGTATCTCGATCGGAAACTAAACTGGAGACGCCACATACAATCCAAAAGAGACCAAGTGAACCTAAAAATGAGAAACATGCAATGTATAATATATTGCAATAAATCAATAACATTCACTACTAACATGCATGATTCTCATTCAGTGAAATGTAAAAATTTCTTTTGAGTAATAAATTTCTTTAAACCAAAACTCTGTACTCAGCACAGACAGCACAGATAATAAATTACTAGTGTATAAGACCATCTTAAAGCCGATATGGACCTACGGTGTACAACTCTGGGGCTCTGCTGCCACCTCTAACATAAACATCCTACAGAGAATGCAAAACGCCATCCTAAAAAAGCATCTCAAATGCACCATGGTTTATCAAAATTTCCGATGTTCACAAACAACTGAAAATGAACACAGTGAAGGAGGAAATAACCTCAGTTGCTAACTGCTACAAACAAAGACTAGAAAGGCATACAAATCGTCTTGCTACCAGGTTAGCCAAGCCAGCTCATAAAAAGCGTCTTAAAAGATCTGCTATAATGGATCTAGTAACCAGCACTGACAGCTGAAGCGTAGATGTTGAAAGAGAAGAGGCTCCCGATGGGGATCTTCCTCAACAAGCCAATCTCACTTCAACCCATCTGCTTAGTCTAGGGACTGATTGCAAGATCAAGTATTAAAAAAAATAATAATTTATGTATAACAAAAATTGCATTTATTTTTATACATAAACATTCCTCTAAATTTAATCGGTTTTATCCATCTTATGCTTTTGTGACCATATTGCATCCGCCATCCGCCCTTTGGCCATTGACTGTTAAGTAAGAAAAGGTTTCTGGATACCAACTACATGTACTATACTCAAGATAAAAGATAATATTACATTATATTCATCATATCTTAACCTTGACTGGTCAGCCTGCTGTAGTTACGATAACTAAACAACATATGATATTAGCCTAAAATCACATGCAGTAGGCTCTACATAATTCAACTGTTTTTGTGTTATATCACAGAGCAAACAGATATTTTTATTACATACAACTAAATAATTAACTATAATGCACATTTATGTTGTAAAAATCATCACATATGAATATCTCCTGTACACCATGAGACTTGACACTTATAGAAGTTGTAGGATGTAGATGTGGCTTCCTTAAATTTCTTTAGATTCTAGAATAAATTGTTGCTTACTTGCTTGGCAAATATTCGTAGCATAAATACTGCTAGTAGAATAATAGTTCCAATCCATCTTCCTCTTGCATATGGTGTCCATCTATCTAATGTACCTTGATATATCTAAATAAAGATAAAACAATTTTATTGTTAGTTCACGTACATTTCAAACTATTTGACTTAATTAGTGTTTCACTACAAGTAGGTTAGTCAAATGTCATCAATAAATGTAGCAACATGGTACCAAGGAAAGGAATGTAGCGTCCCATAAATTCAAGTTACCTGAGACAAACGAGTCCATGCTGAGAAATTATCCTTTTCGCGATTTAGACGTTAATCATTTCCATCCATCATAAACGACAATCTCACTTTTTCGAAAAAGACTACTGTTTTTATTATAGGCTAGTTGAAATACATCACTGATACATTCGAGCTTAAACTAAAACTTTGATTAATAACATCTAAACTAAACAGTAAAGTACATTTAATAACATTAATCTATTTAATTTGCTGTACCTAGCCGAATAAATCTATCGTCAGCAGGAAAACTCGTCGGCACACAGATAAGAACATAGTGATGATGATGACATATATGACATGACATAAATGCGACAGATAAGAAGCTGAATTTCTAAACTGAAATTTAACCAATGATATCGCTTGATATTGTCGAAAAAGAAACAAACGCCAATGGGAATGTTATTTACTAATGGTACGTGGCCTTCTTTGTGCTCTATGGCCACTAACTCCATTTTTTATGCCGTCCGCAAAGGCCGTCCGTCACCAGGCGTCACTAAAAAAGTGCCGCCAATAAGACCAATTTATTTCAATTCATTTATAGTCGGTATATAATAATTCACATGTATAGAATTGTTAATTATATCGATTGCCTTAATTGCCTTATAGCGCGTACACACCGGCCCAACGAATGGATCGTTGGTCGTCTGGACGGCTTAGCGAACACCAACGTTGGCGTGTGCCGGCGATCCGAAGCGTGGCGGTAACTAACATTGGCGCGTACAATACACACCGGCCCAACGAACGAAACCCATTC